>NW_021634958.1:0-57503 GCF_004799145.2 Neltuma alba | reverse complement strand
AGAGAGAGAGAGAGAGATGATTCATTGTCTTAATGGTGAAAGACGCTCTTACATTCATTACCTTTGCCAACCGAACCAAATAAGCCACCTGAAGCACGGTTTGACTTGTTAATTTATAAAAGGTGCTTGTTGATTCATTGGAAAAATTATATGTTGTCAATTTTGATGGGTTAACTATTAACGAATATATATGTTCAGTACCTTTTTCAAATTTTTAATAATGCATGTTCTTTCCTTCTTAAAGACGTGTTAACTTTAGAATGATCTTTATTAATTTTCTATAACAATTTGTTGAATGCTTATTGTTGGTTAATTGTCAATAGTTGATTTCTATCAAGTTGTTTATTTAACAAGAGCACCTGTTAACTTGTTAATAAAAAAGAAAAAAAATACTAAAAAAATGATTGTTGAATTTTAAAATTTCAAATCAGTATTAATCACTACATTTATAAAGAAAATGACTACACTTAAAAAGTAAATGGTAACACATTTTCGTAAAATTTAAACTAACAATTTAAACTTTCTAAAATAATATATTTAAACTAACAATTTAATAAAATAACTTATAAATAAATTTTTTCCGCTTTATAAATAAGACCGAGAATATTTGTGTGACTCTGCGTGTGAAATGAATACGAAATGCAAGGGAAGCAGAACTTTGGAGGGATCATCGGTCGCTGGGGAAAGCTGGCAAGGCACGCTGCTCTGAGCCGTCCCACATGAAAATATCGAATGATTTGTACGGGGCGGACTTTTTTTTTTTGGCATAATAATTAGATTAAAAAGATACTATCAAGGGTGCT
Organism: Neltuma alba; assembly: GCF_004799145.2. Taxonomy (NCBI): domain Eukaryota; kingdom Viridiplantae; phylum Streptophyta; class Magnoliopsida; order Fabales; family Fabaceae; genus Neltuma; species Neltuma alba. The sequence goes on along the minus strand of NW_021634958.1, from coordinate 56,700 downwards.
GATTTAAATTCGCTAAATCAATACTTTCCCGTAATGAGACTAAGGGTGTTAGTATTGAGAATACTGAAAATGCATTTCATAAATTTAAAGAACTAAATTAAAATTTGATATAAATTTGAATGACCAAACATATATACTAACCATAAAATTGTTAGTATAATAATAGTAAAATAAAATTTAATAGAATTTTTATAGTAAAACTAAAAGAATTAATTTACTCACATGATAATGAGCACTTTTGTACCTTGAAAAAAAGTATTTAGCATATATATTTTGGCTGAAAATTTATAAGTATTTCTGCACATTAATAACATTAGCATAGGCCTCACTTAAAAAAGTAACCGTCCTTAGGCAAATTTAACCGCTATATCATTTTTGCTCTGATTTTGCAAGCTTACAAAAACTTATGATAGTGGGTGCACTTTAAGTAAAAATCTGAGTATTTTTCCATCATCACCCTTATTTTTTTTCCTTTAAAAAAATTCCATTTTTTTTTTCCTTTAAAAAAAATTCCATTTTTACATCAGTTATGAGAACACGTATAGAAAGTCCAATATTGTTTGGGAAAATTATTGTAGAGTCCCACAGAAGAGATTTTACTACTGAAAGGTCCATGAAATCCCCAAATTCCTCCTAAGTCTCCAAGGACCTCTGGGTAAATAATTTCAATTGTGATATTACCTACTTGCCCTCACTCATTGAAAAAGGAAAGAAGAGAGGGAGAGACGCTGATTGGCTTCAGTTAGTGCGCTTGTTTGTTATGCATGCATGAGGAAGAGAAGCTTCTGAAAGAAAGAAGGGAGGTATGAGCTGGTACTCCATTGTAGGCAAGCTATATTATTTCTTCATCTTCTTGGTAGGTCTCATCATTAACAACATTTCTCTTCTTTTGTACACAATTAGTCTCAAGTTTAATGTTGGTCTGAAAAGTTGATTGAGTGTGGATATGTGGGTATTAAGGATGTGATTCAACTCACTTGAAGTATCAAGGGAAGCTCATTTTAGTCATATGTGGTTTTAATCATCTTAGGTATGGTTTTACTATGTGTGGCTAAGGCTAGAAAGCAATGCTCTGTTTTTCAGTTAATGATGCTCTATTTTTCGGTCATTGTTGCTGCTGTGTTGCTGATGAAAATGAGTGAAAAATAACAGATATTTATTATCATAACCCCTGAAATGCGATTGTTAAATGTGTTGTTAATAGGTACATCAAAGGTTGTTAATATAATTATATGACTTGTTATTAACAAGTGATTGTGGCAGGTTGATATCAAGGATGGCAACTTCAAGTGGGAAGCAATTGTTTTGTTACCTCCATATAGGAGGACAATTTATTAATGGTCTAGAAGGTGAAACACAGTATATTGGAGGTGGTGTGAGAACAAGAATGATTAAGGAAGGGACATCATATGGAGAATTTAGAACAATGGTAGCATCAATTATGAGAAAAGAAAGTAATGGAATGGTTATAAAATTCACAGTAACCTTTGATGAATGTACATTTGTGGACCTTGTAGATGATGAAAGAGTAGAACATTTGATTAACTTCAATGGTGACAGTGGTCGTGTATATATAGGAGAAAATAGAGATCAAAATTCACAACTAACAAGGGATGTTCCAATAGAAGAACAACATGTGTAAGTTGTGTTATTTAAATTTTGAAGTAATATTAGCTATTGTCAATTGTTGTGCATAAGTTGTTATTATAGTGATCGAAGGTTGTCATTAACGACCCCTTGACCTGTTCTGTTATGTAGGATGGAAGACTTGTTTGGAGGTTCAGATGCATTGTCTATGTCTCCACCTAATGTGGTTAGTGAAGACTCACTATCATTGCCATGTGGTTCAGAAATGATGCCAACTCCAATTCCAGAAATGAATTCAACAAAGTGGAAGGGTTTGGTTATTGGAGAAGGACAAATTTTTCCTAATGCAGTGGTCCTTAGGCAAGCACTATATAGGTACAGTATTGCTGTGAAGTTTCATACAAATTTGTGAAGAATAATCAACAAAAGATCATTGTGAAATGTATAGCGGAGGGATGCCCGTGGTATATGGGTGCATACTCAATGGGACAAGACAAGATTCTAAGTTCTTAATAATTAGAACCTTAAGAAGTGAGCATGTGCATTATGCACAGGACAGCTTGGTTGTATCTCACTCTGAAAGGTCAAACTTACCATCATCAATCATGATAGATTCTTTGAGGTGTAATATAGACAAGAATGCTAATGAAATTAGAAGAGATTTATACAAAGAATATGGGGTGCGACTAAATTATAGTCAAGCATACAAGGGTAGAGAAAGAGCATTAAGGGAAATACATGGTCGTGCACAGGATTCATACATAGTGATTCCCTGGATTTGTGAAAGGCTTATTGAAACTGATCCAAACACAATTGCTCGATAGGAAGGGTTGGATAGTAACAGATTTGAGAGATATTCATTGCTTATGGATGCTCAATTAATGGATTTTTAGAAGGGCGTCGACATATACTTTATATAGACGGATGTCACCTAAGTGGTCCTTATAGGGGGACATTGATTTCAACTAATGCATGTGATGCGGACAATGAACTGTTTCCATTAGCATATGTTATAGTCAGTGGGGAGACATATGATGATTGGGCTTGGTTTCTCCAGAATGTCAAAGACATCATAAGATAAGTGGAGACAACGATAGTTTCATATCGGAATAATGCCATTATAGGTGCTGTGTGGACAGTATTTGGTGGTGAGAGACATGCTTTTTGCTACAGGCATATGAAAGAAAATTTTAGTGCATATTATTTAAAAATTAACTGAGGCAGGGGACAAGTTTCAGGTACTTCAAAGGACGTCGCATTGAAAATGCTGGATGGAATCGCCTACGCAATGATTGAGGATGAATATGTTGCTACAATGGGGAAACTTAGATCATTTTGTCCACAATTAGCTGATTGGGTTGACACTCAAGGAGATGTAGATCAGTGGGCTTTAAGCAAATTTCCGTTTAAGCGATGGGATAACATCATCACTAATACTGCAGAGTCATTTAATACCTGGATCTTAAAGGAGAGGAAGCACAATGTGTCAGTTCTCATACATGAGCATATGGAGAAATTAGCCAAGAAGATGGTTGCAAGCAAAATGGCAATGGACAATTGGACAAATGGCATTGGGCCAAATATTGAGTCCAAGTTGCAAGAAAAAGTAGCAAGAGCGGAGAATATGCATAGTGTATATTATGGAGATAACTGAGTTCAAGTTCATACTACATCTCTTACTGGAATAATTTGTGTCATTGTTGATCTCACAACACACAAATGTACTTGTTTAGCATGGCAAATGAGCGGAGTACCTTGTGTTCATGCATGTGTAGCGATAAAGCTACTTCACGGTAGTGTTTATGAATTTGTAGATGATTGCTATAAGCTGTCAGCCCAAGAGAAGATATATGCAAGTAGTATGAAGCCAATTACGACACATGATTGTCCCCATCCTGAAGCTCTCACCGTTAGGCAGATGATGATAAGAACATTTTTACAGCCACCAATCACTAAAAGACTCTCAGGGAGGCCAAAGAAAAGAAGGATTGAATCTCAATTTCAAAGCAAAAAACTTTACTACTATGGAAGATGCCATGAGCCAGGCCACACTGTCAAGACTTGCCAGAACCCCAATCCAAGTTAAGCTTTGCTGTTGGCTTGTTGATATTTCATTTTGTGAATGCTTGTGACAGCATTTTTTTGTAAATGTCATAACCTACACCTCAAGTTGTCCGTCATTATCCACATATGCAACCCGTATGCTTTTTTGAATGGGTTGTAAATTTGGTGTAGTTACATTGTACATATATATAACAAGTGGTAAATGACACCTGGTTGTAATTTGATATAACATCATTTTTGTATTTTTGATGTACTGGTCAATAGTTGTAATGGACTTGTTATCAGACGCCATGAAGGTTGTCATTGGCAGTCTGAATTATGTTACTGATATTAAGTGACAATTTCTCCTACTTCCAGTGTTCAGTGATTTCTTAAGACATCCGAGTTGTGTTAAAGTCATAACATGATATGATTTGGTTAGAATTTGATGTTATGTGGAGGTTGTGGTATCCCCAGCGTTAGTTGTCAAGGGCAATGCGAAGGTTGTTAACCAATTCTATTCGGGTTGTCAACAACCCCTGTTGAGGTTGTAAATGAATTGCTGTAATAAAAATCTGCTGTGATCATATTTGGTTCAGCTAAAGTTGTTAATGACTTTAAAATGCTCCCAATTTTTGTTATTAAGGTCGTTATATGTGCTGATAATATAATTCAGTTAGGAGCTATGTTATCCCCCGAGTGAGTTGTCAGGGGCACTGCCAATGTTGTTAATCACTTCTGTTATGGTTGTGAACAACCTCTATTGAGGTTGTAAATAGATGTGGCAGAGAGGACTCTGATATATGCCTATTATGTCACCATGGTTACCATTTGTTTATCCAGTCTTATTCAGTCTATATTTCTGGACATGATGAAAACACATGAATGCCTTTACAAAAACTTGATAACCAGTAAAGGATATCAATACACATTAGCATATCTTAACATTCAGTTGTCATTACATGGTCAAAGAAAAGAACAAAATGTGAACTTGACATTCAGATGTCACTATGCTGTCAAATAAATAAAAGTAAATACAATATATGCTCGTCATTTATTTCTTCCTCTTGCTTTGGAAGTTTCCTCACAGCAAAGACAGCACTTCATCGCCATGCAGGTTGTTTCGATGAGTCACGAGCCACCACAAGCATCTAACCTTCAAGTCATGGATTTCTTCAGGGGAGTACTTAGGCATTGTGTAGCCATCGCCACTATACTCAGTGTTGTCCCACGTTTGTAACCAGCTCAACACATGAACCCCATAAGAGTCCCTACAAAGGAAAAACAAGTACTTTAGTCAATGAACATTAGCTCCTAAAAGCTCAGACACAAGTACTTGTTGTGCAGAATAATAACTCACGTGTCAAATTGCACATGAACTTTTGCCCATATGACTTCCTTGTCAATCTTGTCCTCCTCTGCAAACAGTGATGGCTTCAGCACACGAAGCACTTGGTAGAAACAATCTCTTTGCAAAAAAGAGACAAACATAATAAACAAGTTTGACAGTTGTGAATGACAAGTTATTAGGAAGCATTAACAACCTTCACAGTAGCAAATGACAAGTAATCAGCAGGCATTAACAACCACGATAGTTAAGCAGACAAGCAACCGTAACGCATTAACAAGTTATAGAATGAATGAAAACTTGTGCATACAATCCCTCTTGCCATGAATTGCTTAGGATCTGTCTGTCCTTTCCTTTTCCCTTGCTTTCTTTTTGGTTTCTTCCCTATTTTGATTGCTTCTTCTTCCTCTCTTTGTAATCTCAACATGGTCAAATTGTCCACCAAGGAGTTAAGGGCATAGAAACGCATGGTTCTTACATCCATCACATAACAGAACCAATGGCAATTGAAAAGGGTGGGGCCAAATATGAAGTCACAGTCTCCAATGTTATATCCTATGTGCTCCGACAAGATTTCATGTTCATGTTTTTCCAGGCTCCACCTAAGAGGATTAGCGGCCATTGTTTGCATTAACTCGGGTGAAAAAATGTGCCTACTGACATGACCGTAGTTCTCTTTTTTATCTCCCACCAAGGTTCTCACCACCATAGATATGAACTATATCACAGATACAAATAGTTAGTCATGATCATAATGACATTGCTAGTTCTCTATCTATATAAACAACTGTCTTACCCTGTCGTTCATCCATTTCCTATCTTGTAGGCAGCAAAGCTCAGCACGTGTCAAGAAGTACCCATACATCTCTACAATGTACCTGCAGCAAAAGGAACAATGAGTACAAGAGTTGTATGTGTAAAATTGTTGTCAGTCAGTTGTCCCAATTACAATCAGTCCCAACACTTACTTGGCACCTTCATCTTGATCACATCTTCTTGTGCACATCTGGAATAATTCCTATTTCTCGTCAGGTTTTCTCTTGCCACGGGCTTTTTTCACCTCCTCTAACCAGGGAGATTTGATTGCACAGCTTCTCACCTGTGTTGATCTTCTTACATCCATTTGGCTTTGTGCTTCCTGGTCCATTTCATCCTTTCCTTCTATATCATCGCCTATACCCTTATCCTCTTTTGCTACTACATCACTAGCCTTGTCTTCAGTTTTTTTCTTCTCCATCATCCTCTGATCCAGAGTCACTCCCTTCTCCTTTCTCCTTAGGTTGAGATTGACTCTCTTCTTCATGCGAAGCACTTTTGCCCTCTTCTTTATCATCTCCTTCTGGTTCACTCTGTTATTCCTCTTGTGACAGAATTGAATCTTTTGGGCTTCCTTTACCTTCTTGACCGGTTTCTTCATCTTTAGTTGCCTTCTCTTTATCATCTTCGCTACTTACTACTTCCACCACATCTTCCTTCTCAATCTCATCCGTTAACCTCAATTGTAGGGAAACCAACTCTTCTTCAATTGTCAACACCAACCCTTCAACTATGGTCATCAACCTTTCATACGTTCTCTTTATTTCCTGCAAAATAACAGTAATGAAAGTTATCATTACTCCAAATTGTACAAAGCACCAAAATAAGCTTGACTTGATTTACTTACAGGGTGGGTTAGCTTTATTTCTGTGTTGGATGCACTAGATGAAGCCCCACTGACACTCATAACGCCATGTAGTATGCCTCTGTCATTATTCTTTTTTGATTTCACTCTTGCCTTCACTTTTTCCTCATCCCAATAACTAATGGCATTCTCATTTTTTGTGGCCTTTTCTTTTCCGAGAGGAAAGTATTGTAGGCAATAAATTTGCATATGAAGTAAATGATAACTTAGATATACAACAACAACAACATGTAGAGAGGCCACTGACAACATAAACAGCCGCCAATCACAACCTACACAGCGTCCAATAACAACATACACAGTGGCCAATCACAACCTACACATAAGCCTATCACAACCTACATTTGCGCCATTCACAACATGCATAGCAACCCATGCTCAACCGAATGAATACATGAATAGAAGGCAATTACAACCTATACATAAGCAAGTGACAAACCAACACAGGCCAGTAACCTAAGTAGCAGCCACTGACAACCCACACTAAACCAAATGACAACATGCACACCATACAGTCACAACCTACACATCAGCCAATCACAACCTACATTTGTGTCATTCACAACATGCACAGTAGCCAATGACAACCCATGCTAAACCGAATGACCACATGAACAGAAGGCAATTACAACCTATACATAAGCAAGTGACAAACCAACACAGGCCAGTGACTTGAGTAGCAGCCACTGACAACCCACGCTAAACCAAATGACAGCATGCACACCATACAGTCACAACTTACACATCAGCCAATCACAACCTACATTTATGTCATTCACAACATGCATAGCAGCCAATGACAACCCACGCTAAACCGAATGACAACATGAACAGAAGGCAATTACAACCTATACATAACCAAGTGACAAACCAACACAGGCCAGTGACCTGAGTAGCAGCCACTGACAACCCACACTAAACCAAATGACAACATGCACACCACACAGTCACAACCTACACATCAGCCAATCACAACCTACATTTGTGTCATTCACAACATGCACAGCAGAAAATGACAACCCACGCTAAACCGAATGACAACATGAACAGAAAGCAATTACAATCTATACATAAGCAAGTGACAAACCAACACAGGCCACTGACCTGAGTAGCAGCCACTAACAACCCATGCTAAACCAAATGACAACATGCACACTATACAGTCACAACTTACACATCAGCCAATCACAACCTACATTTGTGTCATTCACAACATGCACAGCAGCCAATGACAACCCATACTAAACCGAATGATAACATGAACAAAAGGCAATTACAATCTATACATAACCAAGTGACAAACCAACACAGGCCAGTAACTTGAGTAGCAGCCACTAACAACCCACACTAAACCAAATGACAACATGTACACCATACAGTCACAACTTACACATCAGCCAATCACAACCTACATTTATGTCATTCACAACATGCATAGCAGCCAATGACAACCCACGCTAAACCGAATGACAACATGAACAAAAGGCAATTACAACCTATACATAAGCAAGTGACAAACCAACACAGGGCAGTGACCTGAGTAGCAGCCACTGACAATCCACGCTAAACCAAATGACAGCATGCACACCATACAGTCACAACTTACACATCAACCAATCACAACCTACATTTGTGTCATTCATAACATGCACAGTAGCCAATGACAACCCATACTAAATCAAATGATAACATGAACAAAAGGCAATTACAATCTATACATAACCAAGTGACAAACCAACACAGGCCAATGACAACCTGCACACAAGATAATAACAACCTTCACACCAGCCAATCACTATATATACATAAGCAGTTGACAGCGTACATTTCTCTAATTGACAACATAGAGTAGTAAATAACAACATATAAAGCAACCAATTACAACATACACAGCACATTGACAATACAACTAACATCAAAGTAAAGGAATCATACCCACACTTACCATTAAGAAGTACAAGCAACCTCTCACATTTTTCGTCCCATCAGCTTTTCCTTTCTTCTTTCCTTTCTTGAACTCTGCAATTGAGTTGCAGAATTCTTTGAAAACTAAGCTACTTTAATTATAGTGTCCTAAACTATCATTTGTCACCACCATGACCTTCAACACTTTATCACTCACCCATACACTAGAGCCAGGACACAAGAGGACTCCTAGTGCATACATAACAAAAAGGAATTCAAACTTTTCTTCCTCTTCTCCTTCAATTAACCATCTTCCTATTGTTTTGTATGGCACTTTCTTGTAGTCACTCCTTAATTTCTTGAATGTTTCATCTTTATTCTCCACATTTATTTTAATATCTTACCCCTTAAATGGTAGATCTATCAATTGATTTACATCTTCGGGTCCCATTTCATACGTCTTCCCTCGAATTGAAATTTGCTTACTTACAGGGTTAAACACGCGGATCAATTCACCACAAAAATCTCTATAGATTTTTGAGCAACATATGTCAACCAATTTATCAAAACCAATTCTTTTCAGTCTTTCCATCTTATCTTTACTTTTCTTTAACTGCTTGCAAACTTCCACAAATTGTCCTGGAGCACACCGTGTGTGAAAGGGAACAATATAATTCTTCCCTTTTGGTGGGACCCTCATTTCTTTAGCCCTTTCACCATATTGTTCTTTTTCCTCTTCTGTTAACTTCCCCCAAGCCTTTTTCACAAAGTTAGTGCCCTTTTCAAAAAACTTAAACTTCTTCTTGTTCTGCTCATAAAATTCTTCAGTAAATAGTATGTATCCGGAGAAATTCCTAGCCCTTTGTCCATCTTTGCTCTTACTCTTTTTAGTCATTTTGTTCAACTGCAAAAAGGAAAAAAAAATACTATCATCACATCATATTTTCTTTTCTACTGAAATCTAATAATATCTTCTGCAAAATAAAATAGGATATGAGTAGATTTTGTGGCAAAATTTCTTTTTATCTTATTATTGATTAGATAGAGAAAAATCTATAAAAGATAATTAAATAGACATAAGATATTCATAAATTTAACCAAATACATTCTAAAATCTAACGTATTCAATTATAAAATATTTACTTATCAATATTCTTCATATTTAACTGCAGAAACTTTAGTTTTCTATTACTGTAATTTTTCCTAAAGGATTTGAATCCCCTAAAAACAAATCATACACGCCCTCCTCCCTTCCATAATCAACATATATTTTAAAATAGTAAGTATCTTCAATACCACCGAATTATTCACTAATCAACAAAATCAAAATATATCCCTTTGGATGACAGAAAGAAATGAACGGCAGTAAACAATGCTACATATGGATCACAAATCAATCCACCAGAATGAATTTCCCTTCATTGGTTAGTGTAGTACAAAGCCAATATGTGCTATATCCAACAAGCAATTTTTTTCTCACCTTATCACCAAATTATTCGAACATTCCATCATGGAGCCCACCATAAAAAGCGAAACAAAACCCTTATTATTTTATTGCCGAACAAATCAATTACATAAAGTTCTCCCTCTTTATTCAGAAATATTAACAATAACTGATTGCTGCATTTAAAAAGCTCTAGCAAATCAAATTTTTGAAAATTTTAAGCAGTGTTCTTCAAACTGGTCTCTAATATAACTTAGTACCAGCCAGCCCCAACTTTTGCCCCTAACTTTGATTCGCATGTTAGATCATTGTAATATCAACACAATTCACATTTCTAATATCAGAGTGAAAATACAAGTCAGGATTATCACTGGTTCCATATATAAACACACGAAAGAACAAGATAAGCAAGAAGCTTGAAATTGTTAAATATCCTAACGCATTTCAGGTCATCAAGCAACTATTTACGAACAATCAACAATTCAAATGTTCAAGCATTCAAAACCAAACATCTTTCAAAATATAAGCAAGAAGCTTGAAATTGTTAAATATTCTAACAGAGAGAGACTACTTGTCTGGAGATTGAGGGCGTTAGTAAAGAGACCACCAGACTGTACTCGAGATTGAAGGTGTTGACAGCGTCGGAGCAGACAGCAACAGAGTGCAGAGCAGAGAGGGATGGAGTGCGGAGCAGAGTCAGCCGGACCTTGCTGGAGATTGAAGGCGTTGAAGGCGTCGGAGCAGAGAGCGACGGAGGGCGGACCAGAGATCGACAGACCGTGCACGAGATTGGAGGCGTTGGACTAGAGACCGACAAAGTGTGGACCAGAGACCGACAGACAGCGCAGGAGATTGAAGGCGTCGGACCAGAGAGTAACGGAGTGCGGAGCAGCGAGCGACAATGTACTGAGCAGACACTGACAGACCTCGCCAGAGATTGAAGCTGTTGGAGCACACAACAATGGAGCGTGAACGAGACGGCGGTGGAGTGTGAGAGGGCGGTGGATGTCACGAAGATGACAACCGAAAGGAGTTTTTCTCTCAATCGTGTGCTTCGGTTTCTTTCTTTAATCAGAAGGGTAAGAAAGTAATTGCACGTTTCAAATTTTTTGCTATAAAGTCCCTTGGGACCTCATATACATTTTATGATTTCATGAGACCTTTCGGTAGTAAAATCTCTTCTGTAGGACTCTACAATAATTTTCCCATTTTTTTACCCTGATTGTATGCACACGGGTTGTAAAACCAATGTTAGAAAGCCTTCTTAACCGAGGTAGAAAGGCCTTTTTACACCAGTGCAAACATAATAATGATAACAAACACTTATTAGGTGCAATTACTTCGTGGTACGTGGGGCGTTCAAGGTAACAAATTATGCGCACACTGTACAACTTAAGAGACGAAGAGGCATAATTTGAAAAAAAACACTCCACAATCAATTAAAAACTAATTGAACATAATAAACTAAAATAAATATTCAGAAATAAAAATCTAAATGATGGAATTTTGTAGTAAGAATATTCACAGTGCAATATAATATGTATAGACACAAAATTATTCTCAAACCATTTCGAAGGGACACAATATTCACCATGTATTTGGCCAAAAAAAAAATTCATCATGTATGATTTGTTTGGCTTTTTTTTTTCGGTGAATATATATGATTTGTTTTTAGCCATGTTACATTACAACTACAAGATGAAATTCGTCACACGTTTGCCTCTATTTCAGCGTTGAAAATTCCAAAAAAAAAAAAAATTCTAAGCAAGTGCTAACCATGGTTGCCTTTATTTCAGCACTGAAAATTTTCAATTTTTTTTGGAGCGATGTCACGACTTTCTTTGATGTTGGGATTATAATTAAGTGTTGCATTATTTGCTCTACGCCTTGGTAGATTTTTAGCAACTCATGATCATTATCACCAAGCTCAATCATATCTTGACTTTCTCCAACTAGAGAGATTAATGGTAAATACATATATATAATGGTGTCATGCGAGGTTCGGTAGTTTCAGAGGCAATATATTGGAGTTTATCTTGATACTTCATAAAGATAATTTAATTTGATAAATTTCTACAAAGAAATCTTGAAATGCCTTGAAGTAATTCTTCAGAGGGGATAAAAAAGGAGGTTCCTAAACACAGAATATGTTAGTTTAGGAATCTCGTCTCAAGCAAAATCACAAAAGAATCAAATCTAAAATTGATGTGATGAGTGCTTTTTCAGTTTCGCTTATCAAGTAATTTTATAATATATGTGATAAATATATTTTAAATATATATATATATATATATATATATATGAAGAGTTTTGTTTTATGAAGCATAAAAATAATTTTTCTAAGTCAAACTTGGCCCAAAATCTTTTGAGATTTGGGGGGAAGAGGTAGCTAGTTTATGCCAGTGAACATTCAAACAATAAGCATAAAATTTAAAAACTTATTAGAGGTTGCATTAAATTTATTGGCTTGTTTGTTTCCTTGTATTTTTTTTTCCTGTTTTCAGACTAATTTTATAAAATTATTTTTAGAACTAGTTTTTCCAAAAAGAAGGACAATTTTTTGGATAATTATTTAAAAAATAACATTTTAAAAAACATAAAACTTGTTATTTACCTCTAGCAAAATAAAATTATAAATTATTATGTCAACCAAATAATTAATTGTTAAATGAAATACCACAAGTCATAATTTAGCTTATTTCTTGTCACCTAAACCATAATTATCCTAAACTTTTATTCAAATCAACTGAAGTCATCTGTTATTCCAATTAAAATATTAACTTGATGGCTCAATATTGAAGCTAAGCCAAGAGATAAAATCCCTATCATATCTACCATCAAAAGAGTTATACCCCATCAAATGTTACTTACATACCACATGATTAGGTAGAAGAACATAAGATCAAAACACACAGAAGTATTCATATAGTTATCAATTTATGGTCAAACACAAATCTATAACGAAAACTTTTAAGGGAAAATTACGTACAGGTCCCATAAAAGGCAATTTATTACTCTGAGGTCCCACGAAATGTCAAAATCACTGACAGGTCCCAAGGGACCTCAGAGTAATATTTTTGATTTGTAAAATGACATTACTGCCCCTCATATTCCAGATTCACATTTGCTCTGTCATTGCGATTTACAACCTCAGCAGCGACTATTAACAACCCAATGAGAAGGCATTAACAACCCTAGCAGTATCCGTTAACAATTTACTTTATAGAATCATATAACCTTCACATAAGAGTAAATTATAACCAAATAGTATAATACAACAACTTTAACACTATCCTCAGCAGCGACTATTAACAACCCAATGGGAAGTTTTTTGATATCATTAAGAATTTTAACTAGATCCAATAGGATTATAGTAATATTTTAATGCGAAGATCCATTTACAACCTCAACAGTGACTATTAACAACCGAATAAAAGGGCATTAACAACCTAAACAGTATCCGTTAACAACTTACTTTATAGAATCATATAGTTAGATTAACTTTAAGACTATTTAGTTATAATTTAGTTAGTTATAGTTAGAAGTTATATTATCTGATAAAGTTAGTTGTTAACAGACACTGCTGAGGTTGTTAACAGTTCTCCTTAGGTTATTAATACTTACTGTTGAGGTTGTAAATGGATTTTCGCATTAAAATGTTGCTATAATCCTATTGGGTATAGTTAAAATTCTTAATGATATAAAAAAATTCCCATTTTAGTGTTAAAGTTGTTGTATTATACTATTTGGTTATAATTTACTCTTATGCGGAGGTTATATAATTCTATAAAGTAAGTTGTTAACGGATACTGCTTAGGTTGTTAATGCCCTCTCATTCGGTTGTTAATAGTCACTGTTGAGGTTGTAAATAGATCTTCGCATTAAAATATTACTATAATCCTATTGGATCTAGTTAAAATTCTTAATGATATCAAAAAGCTTCCCATTTTAGTGTTAAAGTTGTTGTATTATACTATTTGATTATAATTTACTCTTATGTGGAGGTTATATGATTCTATAAAGTAAGTTGTTAACGGATACTGCTAGGGTTGTTAACGCCTTCTCATTGGGTTGTTAATAGTCGCTGCTGAGGTTGTAAATCGCAATGACAGAGCAAATGTGAATCTGGAATATGAGGGGCAGTAATGTCATTTTACAAATCGAAAATATTACTCTGAGGTCCCTTGGGACCTGTCAGTGATTTTGACATTTTGTGGGACCTCAGAGTAATAAATTGCCTCCTGTGGGACCTGTACGTAATTTTCCCAATTTTTAATCCAGTTTTACCACTAGAAGAAAAGGACCATTTTTGACAGAATTAACAATTTTTGGCGATTGAAAAATTCCACCACTAATTTCCATCACAATATTTTCCGTGGCAGAAATATTCCATTGGTAATCCATAGCAAAAATTTTAGCAATGCAATTTTTTGTGGCTAATTTCTATCGCTGAATTGCTTGCCAAGGAACACATGACGAGCAGTGGCCATCGCGGGCAGTGGGGTAGTGGTGACTAGCCGGAACACTTGGTGAGCAGCGCCATCATCAACATTGATCATATTTTGATGTTCTCCAACTAGAGAGATTAATAGCGGCAAATCCATTTATGCGAGAACCAGTAGCTTCACAAAGGAGTATGTTGGAGTGCCTCTTGATAATAAGATGTGATTTCAAATGTGATTGGCTGGAAGTCATGCTTACTAATATAGTTGGATAAACTTTTTCGAAAAAATTCTGAAATATCTTCGAGTAATTCTTTACAAAAAATGTGAGAAGAAAGTTCAAACTCAATGAAAGACGTTGATTCAATAAATCCCATCTCATGCTAAATCACAAAAGAATTAATTCTAAAATTTATGTTAAAATAATCTTCGTCAGCGGCTTCTTGAATGGATGTCATGTGCTCAATTTCGATTTGGAGGCATGATGATTACTGTGCGAAAAATATTAATTTGTCCAGAAAAAACACGAACTTTTATATAGGCATGAGTAAATCAACAATATGATAAAGAAATTAGATAATTAAAGAAAAGAACATATAATGCAACTTTAAAAAAATAATAAATTTTTTATTTTGAATATTGCTTTCTTTTGTACATCACGTACTTGATGTCAATTTTTTTAAGAAATTACGTTAAGGTTCCACCCAAAAGAAATAAAAAACAATCTTTTAAAATTATCAAATTTATCTGAAGTTCTAAAGGACTTCATTATAAAATATTCCACTTGTCTAATTAGTAAATTGTCCTCATATTCTTTTTTAAATACGTATCAACAACTAAAAGAGTAATTATAAATAGCTTAAAGTGTAACAGTTAACAATTATCACAATATATATTAACAATATGTTTTCTCAGCACCTAACAGTATGTATTGAACACTGAAGGGATATTTATTAACAGCTTAGCATGTGCTTGGATTATTATTGAAACCACAAAACGTGCCCTAGACAAAATATGAGGCAGAGGGTTGCTTTGACACTCGTGCTTGTTTAGATTGGCAGCTTTTGTGAAAACAAAAGCTCAGTGCAGTCAAAAGGCAAAAATTTGAGCTTTTCTAATTTTCAATGTGAAGAGAGAAAATAAATGAGGATGAGAGTAAAAAAAAAGAATGGTATTTAAGTAGGTCCTACCTTGATTCAATAATTGGATTTTTTTTAGTAATGATTTAATCTTTATAAACACATTCTAAGAAGAAAATGTTAACTAATAAAATTTAATTATGAGAGTTTACTCTAAACCCAATTAATCTTAATTAATTATTTTTTAGTACTTAAATTTTTTTTTTTCAACAACAACTTCATATGGAAAATAATTAGGTTAAGTTTCTTATGTCCATTATGTTAAATTCTCTAATTAAATATTGTCAAAAAAATTTCCAATTAAACTTTGACATGTGTCCCAATTTTTTTATGCGAGTTTATAATTAAATGCTATTAAATTTTAATATTTTAAAATAAAAATATATTTACATGTATTTTTATTTTTATTTATTCAAGGCATCTCATTAAATGGTCTTTTATAATTACAAATTTCTTAATAATATATTAACTCTTTTTATTTTTATAATTTTTATTTTAGTTTATTGTTTTCTTAAATTTATTATATATATATATATTATAAAACTCATTTCCTTTTTAGTCACTTTTCACCTGAACTCATGTCGTTTTTCATTACTTATCCAAACAAGTTATGATTTTTCAAACCTAATTTAATAAAAATCAATCCAAACATAAATCATATTATATTAATTGACTTTTATCCTAACTTACATTTGTAAAATCCAGATGAAATAGAAGTTACTTTGCCACTGCTAATCCAAATATATTTTTAAGGTGTAACAATTAACAGCTATCACAATAGGTATTAACAACGCATTTTTTAACCCTTTAAGTTTTCAATGCATGCTTAAAAAAGAATATAAGAGTCTTTTTTTTTTTTAACTTAACAAATGAAATCTCTTACAATAAAATCAGTTAGGATTTTAAATTAATTTGATCATTTCAATGAAATTTTTTATATTTATTTTTTTTGGGTGGGGCTTTAATGTAATTTTCTCTAATATTTATTTGAACATTATATTTGTTAATATTTATTTCAACATTATATTTGTTACAATAAATATTTAGGCATGCTGTAAAATTTAAGAGAAATTCTGTTTAATTTAGTAAAATTTAGATATTTGTATTAATTTTAAAAACATAAAGCCACAGCGCACAGGGAATGTGGGAGGAAATATCGGAGGTGCGGTTAGGAAAAATTTAATATTTTTAAATTTATATTTTAATATTTAGTCATTTTAAATTATTGCAATTTTTTTCCTTGTTCAATAAATATTATTTTTTGCAGGTCCTTTTCTCAAATGTTCCCTTAAAAAATAGACGTTGGTGAGTTTTAAATTTAATAATGCATAATTTTATAAACTTTATATTGATATTGTTTATTACTAAAAGCATATATAACTATATACATTTTATCTAGATAATATAATATAGTAGATTAAATATGGGCCCAACAATAATAATTTAAATAATTGCTACATTAATCCGCGATAACTTTCTCATATTATACAGCAACTTAAATCTTCTCGAGTATTATACTCATTTTCATAACATTATGAAAGTTTCATTAAAAAAAATAACATTATGAAAATTTTGAAATCTGGGGGAAAAAAAAGTTGAGAGAATAGAAATGAATTTGTTGAGGAAAATTTTTTCACAAAATATAAGGCTTTGTTTGGTTTCTTATTTTGAAAACAGTTTTTTGTTTTTAAAAACCAAAAAAATAAAAAAATTATTTGGTAATTTGTTTTTGGTTATGGTTTTTTTAAAACGAAAAAAGTAATAATCTGTTTTTAAAAATTAAAAAATAAAACAATTTTCAGTTGTTTTATTGTTTTTGTTTTTGCATTTCTTATTTTTTGTTTGAGAAAATTGGGACACCTTTTTTCTCTGCTCGGTAACTTTTTCTCCATTTAAGAACTAAAGTTCTAATCGAAACTTCACCCTTTGGTCTTTAGTATGTTTATTTTCAAGTATAATTATTTAGAATAATTATCCAAAAAGATATATTTTGCGTTTTTTTTTCAAACTGGTTTTAAAAAAAATCAATCTTATAAAATTGTTTTGAAAAACAAAAAATACAAAACAAAAACAAACAGGCCCTTTGTGAAGTGACTTGTAAATGGGATTAAGAAAAATATTTTCTCTTTTCTTTATGAATAAGATCAAAAGAGTATGCTCTCACACAGAGAGAGGGAGAGAGAGAGAGAGTTGATTCATTCTCTCTTAATGGTGAAAGACGCTCTCACTTCATCACCTTTGCCAACCGAACCAAATAAGCCACCTGAAGCATGGTTTGATATGATATAGAGCTGACTGATGTTTTCTTTTCTGAGGTCGTTGGAACATCCAATAAGTTTCCAAAGAAGAAAATGTTTCTCCCCAATTTTTAATCAAATATTTATTGGTATTTTTTGGCCATATAGGATTAGCAATTGCCCTCATCATGTTAAATACTTCTTGATAGAACACAATCATTAACGGCTGACCCGCAAGAATTTACAACATTCTGATAAAAAGTTAACAAGTACTATTTAGAAATCGACAATGTTTCCCAACATTGAATTAATTTTGCATCATATATTAAGAAAAGAAAAAGAATATAAGATTTCAGCTCAAAAGAGGGGGAAAAAAAGAATCTAAGATGTTACAATGTTTTGTTGAGGACTTGTTAATTTGTAAAAAATGCTTTTTAATTCATTGGAAAAATTAAGTGTTGTCAATTTTGATGGGTTAACTATTAACGAATATATATGTTCAGTACCTTTTTCAAATTTTTAATAATGCATGTTATTTCCTTCTTAAAGACATGTTAACTTTAGAATGATATTTATTAATTTTCCATAACAATTTGTTGAATGCTTATTGTTGGTTAATTGTCAATAGTTGAGTTCTATCAAGTTGTTTATTAACAAGAGCACCTGTTAACTTGTTAATAAAAAAGAAAAAAATACCCAAAAAATGATTGTTGAATTTTAAAATTTCAAATCATTATTGATCACTACATTCATAAAGAAATTGACTACACTCAAAAAACAAATAGCAACACATTTTCATAATAATTCTTTATTTGGAATTTTGAAATTCAAGAATCATTTTTTTTGAAATTTTCCCAATAAAAAACTCATTAAGATCGTACATATGTGTGTGTGTATAATACGGTTTTGGGAATCGGCTGCTATATTTATAAGGTACTCAAACATATGAGATTTTTTTCTTCCGTTCTATCAAAAAGAAACATGAAATTTTAACCACCTTTTACTATTTTCACCCACATTAATTATATCTTGTATCATTATATGTCATGTCACTGAATCTAGTTATTATTCCATCCAAAAGAACTATATTGTACTAATGACAATAAAAATGCGCACTTGCCGATACCTTAGCGAAACTGGGGTTTGGACTTAAGCTAGGATGTCATATTGGGGAAGAGGTTCATCCGGCCTTGATGAATCTAGTCGAAGAAGACAAGCCTGGAGCTGATACGGTTTCACGACGGAGGATGGAAGTATCTGGTCATATGCCCCCCTGATTTTGTCTTTCTCTCTGTTTTTTTTTTGGGCCTTAGGCCTCGTCTCTTACCAAAAAAAAAAAACTTCCTTCCCAGTGCACGATACCATCTCACGGAGGTGGCAATTACAGTGAATACATGTTGTGTCGTTAGCAAATGTGAACTAAATTCCCATGAATAAATCCCAAACAGCTAATGTTCATTCTTCATCTATCAGTTATACAAAACATAATGCCTATACTTGTAATCTCTTCGAAGGAAACCATTCATTCAAATACTCTCTCTAATCTTTTTGTAGTATAGTGCCTCTCTTGCTCACATAGATTTCATCAAGAAACTTGCTGATATCCTTATTTTTGACATGGCACTTTTGATTAATCAGAGCTGCAGAATGAGAGACCAACTCCATATCATTTCCATCAAGTACAAGCTTATCCTTCACCTTTTCAAATCTAATAGAGACTCCCTAAATCATGTCCACTTTCCTCACCTGAGAAAAGGGTAAAGCCAATACAACATAACATCAAATATAATCATGCAATTCCATAATCAAATACAACATAATACGCACTAGATAAATATATACACTTTCTAATTCTTAATATAAAAGTTAGATAACTAATTTGCATATATTAATAAAATTAGCTATGTTACTAATTTGTAACAAACGTGCAATGGTTTCCTTAGAATATCTTTTCTATCATGTGCATTGTAACCCTTGGTGAAAACTCTCACATTACATCCAATTAATAGGAATACTTTGAAAGAAAATCATAAATTTAGGAAACAAAGTAAATTGAGGTATTATATTTAGGACCAAAATAAAACATTTATCTAGCTTTTATGTTTAGGACTAAGTAGTAATAACAAGCAGAAAGCTATACCACAGTTATGCACACATTAGTAGGGCAAATTACGATGGATGAAAAACAAAAGGGGAAAAAGGTTCTTGTTAGTTGAATGATGAATTAGATCACATAAATGGGTTTAAGAGCGTGTATCTAAAAATACAATGATGCAATTGCAATTGCCTTCTTACAACACAATAATATAGAAACTACAATTTTTCTCAGGATTATTGCACTGATATAATTTATAAATCTGCCTCAACAAAACATTCCCAACAAAATGCAACTACTAGACTCTAAATTACAGCCACCAAACCACGAGTATAGACTGCAACATTTACATAGCCTGAATTGAGACCAAGAATTATGGTGATGAACAACAAAGAAGAGAAGTGGTTCTACTTAGTTGATTAATGAATATGATCAAACAATTGAGCTTAAGAATAACATGAGACAATTGCACTGGCTTTCCAACAAAAAAATAATGCAAAAGCACAACAGGACGCTCACAGAGAATAATATAGAAATACCAATTTCTCTCATAATCATTGCACTTTTATAAATATTTCTCAACAAAACACTATGAGAAATAGTCCAGGCAATAACACCAATACAACTACTAGACTCTAAACTTAATCACAGCCTTTAAACCACAAATTCAAACTTCAATATTTACATAGCCTAGATTAAGAACACCAAGAATTATCATAATAAACAACAAAGGGAAAAAAAAAGGGTTCGGCTTGGTTGATTAACCAAACAAATCAAAGAAATTAGCTAAAAGAATGTGTTGAAACAAAATGATAAAATACAAAGTGAATAACAATAGTAACAATCTAAAACCAAGAATGAAATTCAAATGTACCAGTAGTCAAACTTAGAATCTAAACACGAAAAGGCAAATCAATCAATTATATTGACTATAATAAACTGTAAATACTAAAAAACCATTCTTTGACAAATAATATTTAAGACTAGATATTCAATTCATTCCCATTATCTAATCAGAAGAGGGAAAGTGAAGAGTACCTTCTTCTCCCCAAGGAAGTTACGGATCTCAATGGACCTGTTGTTGTTAGTAATGGATGCGTTGATTGGGAAATGGGCATACATGAACCTCATCTTATAATGATAGCTTTTTATGATGTCGATAATGAGATTTGCTATGTGACTGAGGGCAGTTTTGATAACAGCTGAGGTCGTTCCTACACTCGAACTAGGCATCAGCCTTCGGCTTCCTCTTGCCATCTTCGTGGTGATTAGCTGGAAACCCATATTCAGGTGCTTGAAATCACGAACAAGCTCGCCGCGAGGCCCCTTTACCTTGATGAACTTGGAGTGAATCTTCATCATCACGCTGTCAGGGATGGCTATTGATTGGGAGGACAATATAGTCTTCATTCTTCCTCTCTCACTTCCTCTACTTCTCTTGTCATGCCCCAACTTTGGAGGTGACCAGTACAGAATATGAGAGATCTCACATTCCTAAGCCTAAACATATACAGAGAATTGTTTAGCAAGCATTTTTAATGTAATCACAAATAGAAGAATCTCATTGGACAAAACATTCATATACCTACACATGTTATAATTCAAAATATAAAGCCATTTGTAGAAATTTTGGCAAAGTCTTCACTGTAAATTAGACTTCTAAAAAATTCTACAATAGCCTACAATTTTCAAACAATAGTTAGAGCTCTACGTCCTAGCACCAGTATATATAACTACATTCCAAAATAACCCAAAAGACTAGGACCTAACCATATATTACGTGGAGCATCTAATTATAAAAATAAAAACATAAATGTACTTTTGTGTTTACATTAGGTAACAGTTACTTTTACTAGTTCTAGATCTTCAATAAGGCTCTTTACTGCTCAACTAGGGATACAGGTTCAGTGGTGCTCTCTCAAAGTCAACAAAATAATCTACTAGTGAATAATGTTCCATTGATAATATTTAATAAAATACTAACAAATGAATGAAATTAAATTAAATTTAGTTTTGAATGACCATATGGCAAAGAATTAAAATTTCTACAATATACAATTTTAAATCAAAAGGATAAATATATATGCTCAAGCTCATTAAACAATTAAATCCAAATTTGTAATAGGAGAGCTTGTTAGAAAAAAATAATATAAAACAATATTTTTCAATCTTATCCTTTTGTAAGGCCTCAACAAAACAAAATAGCAAGCATGGCTCAAAGCCACGAATACAAGCACAGATACACAGTCTACGAGGGTAAGTCACCAATCAAGTGAGGTCAAAGCCACGAGACAAGTGCAACTGAAGCCAAGAAACAAGAGTTGGAATAATACCCACGAATATTAAATGAGCTTGAAATTACCATGGTGCATCAAGAACTAATAGTACTACTGATAGTTACTAGCGTTCTGTATCCACTCCTCTGAAAAATGCACAAGCATGCTGGGATCAATTTATTACTAACAAACAGAGGAATGTGTGTGTATATATATTATTTCTGCGTGTATATATATATTATTTCTACTAATGGAATTCTTTAAAGAATACTTTATAACAAATGATCCCAGCCTGAAGATTTTCAAATAATATTTTCAAAACTCCTTTTCAAATTCCAAGTATAAATATTTATTAAAAACAAAATACAGATTAACAAATTGTAAGTAGAACTTTTATTCAACTTAAGAGGCAAAAATATTTATCCCAGTAATAAAACATTGAAACCTTAAATAAGTAAAATTGAAGAACGTAAAGTTTAAATTAAATCACCTTGATAAATTATTCAACAAAGAAGCTAATAGTTAACTAAATTAATAACAAATAGTAAAAGCTTAATTTTAAAATTATAACAATAGGACGCTATTCACTCACCTATCGTACCTCCCAACTTATCACTTATTTCAATTTATAAAGCTTTCAGATAATTCCACTCCTCAATTCCCTAATAACCCAAAATCCATCAGTAATACTTCCAATCAATCTTAAGCAAAGATGTTTTTTTTTCCTTATAAACTCTAAGGGTATTTAAGTAACTTCAATGGTACTTATTTCAATTTATAAATGTAATATCCTAAATTTTATTTTAGGATTTATGCCAAAAAATATATATTAGTAAAAAAATTTCAAAAAAATATGAAAATAGTATTTTATTATTATAATAAAATATTATTATTTTAATATTAAGAAAAACCCTGCTTTTTCACTGAATTCGATGGAAAAGTAGGGTGTCAATTAAGAAGAAGAAGAAGAAGAACAGGGAGGATAATAAATGAAAGAAGGAAAAATTGTGGAAGACGGTTAAAATAGGAGGGAGCAGTGATTAGTAAGAAGGGAAGAGAGGGCGAGAAAGAGAGTTGAGAAAGGGAGGGCGAGAGGAAGAGAAAGAACAAGAGAGTGAGTAAGGAGTTTTACAACTACATATTGTCTAAAGAGGAAGACAAGCATTTGGAGATTATTTAGGTATAGAAAAATACTTCATTTTATCATATTTTCTATATATTTAGAGTGTTATATTATTAGTATTATTATAATGTTTAAAGAAAATTTTACGGCTTGGATATGAAGTAAATATAGAGCTTTCATAATATATGACTGTAGAAATTTAAAGATACATTATTAAGGAATGTTAATCGTTTATATTTGTTCAATGATTGTTTTGAGAATTTTAAATTAAGATTTTAGTTGAAAATTTTGTTATTCAAAGATATAGAATATTTTTACCAATTAAATCTAAGTTAAATAATTTATTTGAGTTATTTAATATATTATTAAAATTTTAATTTGTTTAGATTTGCCCGTTTGTTTATTTTAGTATTTAAAAATTAATTTTTAGTTGAAAAATCTATTATTTTTGAGATATATCATATTTGTACCAATCAAAATTATGTTAAATAATTTATTTGGATTTTTTGACATATTATTAAAATTTTAATCAGTTTAGTTTTATTTATTGGATGACTAGATGTTTTAAAATAATTATTTTACCTACAAGAGTTTATTATTTGTGAAGAAAAACAAATCTGATAGTTATACCATTAGAATTTTGATTAGATTATTTATTTATAAATATTTGAGGTACTATTTAATTTTTGATGGTTTGGCTTTGAGGTTTAAACTTGAAATGAATTTGTAGAATTTAAAATATAATGATTTCTCATTTGAAAATTTTGGATAATTCTTTTTATTAAAATAAATAATCCAAAGAATGTAAATAAATATTTTGGCTTGTTAGAAAATTTATAACTTATTTCTAAAATACTTAATTTTGAGTTATGAGAGTTGTGAGAATTTAGAATAAAAATTAAATTAAATTAAATTAGAAATTTAGCTAATATATATAAGCTTAATTAATTAGCTTATATTAATATGTAATTATATTAATTGTGTAGATTAATTATTAGATTATTTGTTTGAGTACGGGGTTGACTTTGTGGTAATTCTTTTTGTAGCCTTGGTAAAAAGTAACCACTTTCCACTTATTATGTATACTTGTATGATGTTTGTGAGTGATTTCGAATTACATGAGATTCTTGAAATGCCATTGGGCTATAATTTGAGCAGTGAAATGTATTATTGTTGAAATTGTCTAGAGATATTTCATGTCATTAAAAATAGTTGTGAAATTATGAATTTATAAAGTTATCATGTGTGACAAGAATTTATTGAGAAATGGTTTTGAGGATTGATGTTGATTATTGAAATTTTGAAATCTCGGTTGTGGTAAATGTGAAACTTATTATGTTATTGGTAAATGATTATTTTATAAACTCATGAGTCTAAATACGAGAGGGGATGGTGAACATTGATTGATGAGAGACATATTACAGGGAGAAAAAAGGGATGAATTTTATACATAAGTAGGAGGACGCCAGATGTACACTGGTTGATCCTTTGGTCCTTTCATGTGTTGGAGGGAATATGACATCTTGCTAGTAGACTAGAAGGGAAACCCATGATCCAGTCTTGTACTATATGGATTTTGGCCTGTTCACATCACTTGATTGGTAAGCTTATTATGTTAAGCTACTAGTCACATGGATCAGTACTAGCCTATGGGTTCAGTCAGAGGATATAAAGTGTGGGGAAATAAGGTGAAATTGAGAGTGAAATGTTATATTTTGATATATATATGTATATATGTATATATTTATATATATAACTATGTGACAGTTGTGAATGTTATGATTTTTGTAGCTGTTCCACTTGATACCTTCCAAGCACTTACTTGTATGCTTGATGAGTAGGATAGTTGGTTACTAAGGCTTTTGTCTCACCCCGTGGTTTAACATTTTTAGGTAATAGCTCTAAAGCTGATCCGTCAGGGAAGGCAGTAGAAGTTTAGCTATCAAGTTTATCTTGTATAGCTTCTTTTTTGTCATGTAACGAGTATTTGTATATTTCCAGATGTAGGCCTTTTTGCATACTTTGATTTATCTAAGAATGATGGTCTTAACTACTTTGTTGATTTGGAAGAATTTTATTAAGAAAATATCATGTTAAGGGCTTAGAGTTAAATGTGATGTTCTGGACTTCGTAAAGTCCAAGACCCAGTTATTGTGAAATACTGTTAATAATTAGTTCAAGTTTTTTCTATCATGGTTAACATTTTTTACGAATCAAAATTTCTTTTTTATAATCATGGTAACCTTTTCAAAGGTTGTACTAAGATTCTTTTCTACCATGACTAGTATTACTAAATTTTGGATTGAAAAAGGGTTTGTAACAGGTTAGAAATAACTATTTTTACAATTTTGGTATCAGAGCTAAAGATTTTGTGAATTGGATTGCATTACATTGCATTTTATGGCAATATACAGTAATCTCACATAATCTTCCCTATTACTTTATGCATGTGCTTGATGTTACTTTTTGTTTCTTTTTGGTGGGTTCCATCCTTAGGTGGGAGGATGGTACAGATGCGATCCCCACAAACTAATCAAGGTGGGATGAATTCATAAACCGACCTAATTAACCACACTATCCTCTAAAGTTTAACCAAGAGATTTTACTGTAACAACTAAGGGAAGTGGTAGTTATAGTGATAGTTGAGAGGGTAAGGAAGTGGGAGGAAGACATGAGAAGCAAGAAAGTTGTGGAAGAATTCGAATAGAGTGGGCTTCCTAAGCCGTTTGTGGGTAATTTTGGAACTTGTAGGTTTTTGTTGAAGGACCTAGAGGAGAAAATAGCTCATAAGGGTGACAAGGAAAAGAGGAGACTATGAATCTTAAAAGTGTACGGAAGGACATAGAGTGCTATCACCCGAAAACTTTTGATGGGGGTATGGATCCCAATAAAGCTAAGGCATGAAGATGACTTTATTGCTAAGTATATTGACCTCTCTAAGAATGTTACCTACCTTTAGCTAAAAGGATAACTCAGAGTGGATAACCTGGCAATTGATAGAATGGGCGAGGCCAAAGTTGAAGCAACAAATGGCATTATATGAGTCCAAGAGTTTGAAGGATGCTTGCGCAAAACTCAAGATGGCAGTTAGCAGGAGCTGAGAGATAGAGGAGAGCTGGTGCTGGGATAGCCAAGGTAGGTTCTCTAGTTTTGTGAGGCAAATAGAAGGAATCAATAAGAAGAGCTATGATAGGAAAAACCAGAACCCCTATCATCATTTTTCTATGTCCCAATCTAGTATTAATGGACCCTACCAGAAATATGGAAATGAGCATTTAGGACAATGCCAGGAGTGTTATCGGTGCCACAAGCTAGGGCAAATCGTCCGCAACTACCTAGAGGCTAGGTAGATCCCTCAGAACAATCATTCCCCTATTCCAATAAATGTCCCTAAGATGACACAAGAGAAGACCGAGATATCTCCTAATCTGATTAGAGGTACAGTTTACTCCAAGGATATGATATCTTCATCCTGTTAATTTGGGTACTAGGTATTCTTTTTTATCTGTTGAGTGTACTAAAAGTTTAATTTATGTATGGTCTTTTTGTTCTCTTTGCCATTTAAGGGTATCGATGTGATTTTGGGCATGGATTAGTTGTTAGTTAGCAATATCATCCTTGATTGTAAGAGATTTGTGATTTCCTTTTATACTATGTCTATGGATGTTATTATAGGTTTCACATTATGGTTATCTACTCAAGTGAATAAGTGTAAGTATATTTAAGGAAGTTGCCAACGTGTATGACATTCTTCTCTGTCAATAGGAACAAGGAGATTATTATTGAATAGATGGAGGTGAAGGAATTTATTCAACTGAGTGTTACATCACAGGGTTCAGCAGTACTGTTAGTAAGAAAGGAAGATTGCAACCTATAATTGTCTGTTGATAGACGCAATTCGAAAAGAGATCAAATGGATATTTTGACTAGATTTATAGATGTAGTTTTAGATGAAATGCTAAGTATACTCCTAAGCCATGGGATAGAATCCTCTATTGAGTTAAAATAAGCAATAGAGCATATCTCAAAGGCTCTCTATAAAAGGTTACCATCCAAATTGAAAAAGTTAAAAAAGAAGATTGAGGTCTACTTCCAAAAAAAAAAAGTGTTTATCATACCTAGGGTTTTTCTATGCGGTTCATAGAAGTTGCTGCGAAGAAGAAAGATAATAGCTTAAGGCTGTGTACTGGTTATTGTAGTATCCTAATGTTCAATTACAATGAATATAGTGGTGTTTTAAATTTTAGATTTGTGTGAAAATTAAGGGTTATTATTCTTGATTAAGGTTAAGTGATGACTATCGATATTACGAATGATGATTTGAAGCTATATCTTTCAATATTTAGAATAGTTTTAGAATATGAAAATTTTTAATGGATTTAAAGTAGTTACCTGACTTGTATAAAATTTTTAGTTAATTTAGTTTTATTGTGATTTAAGGTTTTGGTGATTTGGAGTTAGGATTTGTTGTTAGAAGAGGGGCTTTAATGGAGATTGGTGATATGATATTTTGAAATAAGGTTTAAGGATTGGTTTATGTTTGTTTGACCAATATTTTGGGATTTGGTATGCTCGAGGTTAATAGTTCTAAATGTAAAATTGGGAGTTGTTACAAGTAGTTATTATTTGAGGTTGATTGATGGGTTTAGTGGACTATTTAAGTAGAGAAAATAATTGTCATACCTTCTAATTAAGGAATTGAAATTGGATTGAAAGTTAAATATTTGAAGCTATGTGTGGATTGTGAGATGTGAGGGCCTAAGCTTGCATAATAGTGTTTTTCTTAAAGATTTAGAGATACTAGCCTTATGGTACCCAATTTAAAATCTTTAGTGATCATAAAAGTCTAAAGTGTCAAGTAAACCAGGAAAGTTGATCATCGACAGTATAGATAGATGGAATTCTTTAAAGACTGCGACTTTAAACTTAAGTATCTCCCAGTCGCTAATGCATTAAGTAGGAAGAAAGTGCATGTGTTCCATGTGAGCTTGGAGGAGTACTACTATTTAGAGGGATTGAGAGATCTCTAGGTGGTGCCTGAGACATTACTTACTCTGCAGTCAATTTTGGGCGACTATAAATTCTTTGAGGATTTAAAGGCAGCACAAATGAAAATGACTGATTATTGAGTATTTGAGAGGCATTGGAAAATGGGGATGTGCCAAAACTATAATAGTGGAAAAGAAGGAATTTTAAATTACAAAAAGAGAATCTGCATCCCTAATGATGATGAGATTAAGAAGACCATTTTTGAACGAGACTTTATATAGGAAAAAATGTAGATCTCCATTGTACTGGACTTAATTAAGTGAAAGAATAGTTATTGACCCAGATCTAGTGGACATCACTACTAGAAAGATTGAGTTTATCAAGCAGAAGTTGTTGATGGCCCAAAATCAACAGAAGATTTATGCGGCTCGTCAGAAAAGACTTTAGAGTTTGAAGTGGGTGATCTTGTGTTTCTAAAGGCTTTCCCTATTACAGGTGTCATGGATCCATCAAATCCAAAAAGCTTATACCCCGATTCATGAACCCTTATAAGATTTTAGAGTGGATTGGACCTGTTGTGTGAAGTCCCAAATTAAATGGAGAAGGGAGGAAAGCATGCCTTAAAAGGGTATGGATATCTCTATTTCGTATATGCGTTTTTTGGGTGGCTATGGCTGTACCCAGGAAAACAAAACCATGAGGTGGCTATGACTGAACCAAAACGGATAATATCTATGAGCAACATCCTGGGATGGCTACGGCTGTACTCCGGGACTTGGGGACATTACATGTTGTATATCAGATTGCGCTGCCACCACATCTATCCAGTTTACACAACATGTTCCGCGTGTCACGGTTGAAGAAGTATCATTCGAATCCATCTCATGTTATTAAGCCCGAAGAGGTGATGTTGTGAGCAAATTTAACCTATCAAGTGAAACCACAACAGATTTTAGACGTTAACAACAAACAATTGTGGAACAAGACCATCCATCTTGTTAAGATCTTTTGGAAGGGCATGAGTCTTGGTGATGTAACTTCGGAGACTGAGGAGTGGATGCGTTACAAGTACTCATACTTGTTTTCTTAGCAAGCACCTTGAGTTGCTTCTGTTTTTAATTGTGTATGATTGTTTGAATTTTGAGAACGAAATTCCAATTAGGTGGGGAGAACTATAATATCCTAAATTTTATTTTAGGATTTATGCCAAAAAAATATATATTAGTAAAAAAAATTCAAATTTTTTTTATTATTATAATAAAATAGTACTCCTCCGGTCCTAAATAAAAGACCCTTTGTAGTGTGAATTACACTACAAAAGGAGTCTTATATTTAAGATTGAAAGAGTAATATTTTAAAAAAAAAACCCTTGCTTTTCCACTGAATTCGATGGAAAAGTAGGGTGTCATTTAAGAAGAAAAAGCACAGGGAGGATAATAAATGAAAGAAGGAAAAATTGTGGAAGACGGTTGAAATAGGAGGGAGCAGTGGTTAATAAGAAGGGAAGAGAGGGCGGAAAAGAGAATACATAAAGGGACAGCGAGGAAAAAAAAAAACAAGAGTGAGTGAGGAATTTTACAACTACATGTTATTTGAAGAGGAAGACAAGCTTTTGGAGATTATTTAGGTACATAAAAATACTTCTTTTTATCATATTTTCTTTATAAATATTTCTTATATATTTAGAGCGTTATATTATTAGTCTTATTATAGTGTTTTGAGAAGATTTTATGGTTTGGGTATGAAGTAAATATAGAGTTTTGATAATATATAATTGTAGAAATTTTAAGATACGTTATTAAGGAATTTTAATCCGTTTATATTTGTTCAATGATTGTTTTGAGAATTTTAAATTAAGATTTTAGTTGAAAAATTTGTATTCAAAGATATAGAATGTTTTTATCGATTAAATTTAAGTTAAATAATTTATTTGAGTTATTTAATATATTATTAAAATTTTAGTTAGTTTAGATTTGTCCTGTTGTTCATTTTAGTATTTAAAAATTAATTTTTAGTTAAAAAACCTATTATTTATGAGATATATCATATTTGTACTGATCAAAATTATGTTAAATAATTTATTTGGATTTTTTGACATATTATTAAAATTTTAATTGGTTTAGTTTTATTTATTAGATGACTCGATGTTTTAAAATAGTTATTTTAGCTAAAAGAGTTCATTATTTGTGAAGAAAACAAAATATGATATTTACACCATTAAAATTTTGATTAGATTATTTATTTATAAATATTTGAGGTACTATTTAATTTTGGACGATTTGGTTTTGAGGTTTAAACTTGAAATGAGATTTTTAGAATTTAAAATATAATAATTTCATATTTAAAAATTTTGGATAATTCTTTTTATTAAAATAAATAATCCAGAGAATGTAAATAAATATTTTGGCTTGTTAGAAAATTTATAACTTATTTCTAAAATACTTAATTTTGGGTTATGAGAGTTGTGGGAATTTAGAATAAAAATTAAATTAAATTAAATTAGAAATTTAGCTAATATACATAAGCTTAATTAATTAGCTTATATTAATATGTGATTATATTAATTATGTACATTAATTATTGGATTATTTGTTTGAATACGGGGTTGACTTTGTGGTAATTCTTTTTATAGTCTTGGTAAAAGGTAACTACTTTTTACTTATTATGTATACTTGTATAATGTTTGTGAGTGATTTCGAATTACATAAGATTCTTGAAATGCTATTGGGCTACAATTTGAGCAATGAAACGTATCATTGTTGAAATTGCCTAGAGATACTTCATGTTATTGAAAAATAGT
Organism: Neltuma alba; assembly: GCF_004799145.2. Taxonomy (NCBI): domain Eukaryota; kingdom Viridiplantae; phylum Streptophyta; class Magnoliopsida; order Fabales; family Fabaceae; genus Neltuma; species Neltuma alba. The sequence goes on along the minus strand of NW_021634958.1, from coordinate 25,591 downwards.
TGTGAAATTATGAATTTATGAAGTTGTCATTTGGGTCAAGAGTTTATTGAGAAATAGTTTTGAGGATTGATATAGGTTATTGAAATTTCGAAATCTCGATTTTAGTAAATGTGAAACTTATTATGTTATTGGTAAATGATTATTTTATAAATCTCATGAGTATAAATACGAGAGGGGATGGTGAGCGTTGATTGGTGTGACACATATTACGGGGAGAATAAGTGGGTGAATTTTATACATAGGTAGGATGATGCTAGAATGTACACTGGTTGATCCTTCAACCCTTTCATGTGTTGGAGAGCATATGACATCTCGCTAATGGACTAGAGGGGGAACCTATGGTCCGGTCTTATACTCTATGGATTTTGGCCTGTTCACATCACTTGATCGGTGAACTTATTATGTTGAGCTACTAGTCACATGAGTTAGTACTAGCTCATGGGTTCAGTTAGAGAATATAGAATATGGGGAAATAAGGTGGAATTGAGAGTGAAATATTATATTTTGATATATATAAATATATAACCATGTGACAGTTGTGAATGTTATGATTTTTGTAGCTGTTCTACTTGACACCTCCTAAGCACTTACTTTTATGCCTGATGAGTAGGATAGTTGGTTATTGAGGCTTTTGTCTCACCTCGTGGTTTAACATTTTTAGGTAATAGCTCTAAAGCTGATCCGTCAGGGAAGGCGATAGAGGTTTAGCTATCAAGTTTATCTTGTATAGCTTCCTTTTTGTCATGTAACGAGTATTTGTATATTTTCATATATAACTCTTTTTGCATACTTTGATTTATTTAAGAATGATGGTCTTAACTACTTTTGTTGGTTTAGAAGAATTTTATTCAGAAAATATCATGTTATGGGTTTAGAGTTAAATGTGATGTTCTAGACTTTGTAAAGGCCAAGACCTAGTTATTATGAAATACTATTAGTAACTAGTTCAAGTTTTTTCTATCATGGTTAACATTTTTTACTAATCAAAATTTCTTTTTTATAGTCATTACCCCTTTCCAATTCTAGTTCTACTTTTAAACACAGGAAAACTCATTGTTTAGCATTGATAAATTGGCAATTAAAGTGAATTGTTAGGAATCTAAATTTAACCAAAGGCTCCTTAGAGAAAAATTACCTAGGTAGTGCCTCGCTCTCTGGATTTCTCCTAGTTTATTTTTTAATTGCCTAGTGACAAGGTTTATCAACCACCAAACCAATCAAGCCACATAGTCATATAATGTAAAGAAAAATATATTACCTTTAGTCCTTAATATAAGAACTAATTTGACTTTTAATTTAGTTCTCAATATAAGACTCCAATCTACTTTGTGTTTTATATTATCTATTTTTTTAAAAGCAGTCCTTGTTACGCATGTTAAATATTCTATTAAATAATAATTTTAGTTAATGCACATAATTAGCAAGGATATTCTAAGAAAAGACAAAACCTATTTTTTACAAATAACTAACTTAACTAATTTCCTTAATCTTTCCAAATTAGTCTGCTAGGTCTTATATTAAAGATTTGAGGTAGTATACAACAAAACAAATGCAAGTGTCCAAGTATAAATAAACAAGTGAAATTCAATAATTTCAAGTAAAATTCAGCAATTTACAACAAAACTTTGGCGATCTATAAGTAATATAATGGAATTCACAACTCTAACTGCAAATATTTAGATATGAATGAACAAGTAAAATTCAAAGATTTACAACAAAAATTCAGTAATTTGTAAGAAATATAAAGAAATTCACAACCCTAAATGTAAGTGTTTAGGTGTGAAAGAGCAAGTGAAATTCAAAAATTTACAACAAAAATTCAGTGACACGCAACCCAAATTCTGTGATTCTCAAAAAACATGAAGAAATTCACAACTCCAAAGTTCAGGTATAAATAAAAAAGTAAAATTTGATAATTTAGAACAAATATTCAGCAATTTATAATCAAAATTTAGTAACTTACAAGAAACATGAACACTTAAATTTGAGATTGTGAATTCTTTTATAAGTTTTGTAATGTTTATGTTTCTTGTGAATTGCCAAATTTAGGTTGTAGATTACTGAATTTCACTTGTTCATTAATATTTAAACACTTATATTTGGTATTGTGAATTCCCTTATTTTTTTGTGAATCACCAAGTTTGGGTTGTGAATCACTAAATTTTTATTATAAATCTTCGAATTTCACTTGCTCACTCACATCTAAACACTTGTATTTGGGGTTGTGAATTAAATTATGTTACTTGTAAATTACCAAATTTATGTTGTAAATTGTCAAATTTTGCTTGTTCATTTATACTTGGATAGTTGCATGTGTTTAGTGTTATGTGTGTGTGTGTGTTTTGGTGTGCCAAAAGGTCACAAGTTCAAACCCCGGACACCTTATTTAAAGAAAAAATCCTCTGGCCTCTAGAGCTCCGACCTTAGGTGCTAGCCACCTAAGCACCAATGGCTGAAGCTCCAGCAACAATTAATATTTATTTTTAAAACAATAAAAAGGAAGGGTATTATTGTATTTTTATCCTTAAATTTTAATTTCATTTTGGTCCAAGAGGGTTGGCTAAACTTTTGAAATGTTTTGAGAGTTGATTGATATTAATTAGCTACATTAGTCCTAAAATAAAATTTTCCCTATTTTTAATTCCTTAAACTTGATAGTATTTATCTTACTAAACAAAAAATGCTGACTCAATGATTTCAAAATGACAACTCATCATTTAAAATGCTAACATGTTAATTATTAATTTAAAATATGTAATTAAAAAAGTTAAAATAAAACGTCATTAAAGGTTCCATCGGACACAATTATTTCTTATGCCAAATTTTTTAATATGGTTTTATAAGATTTAAATTTTCAAAAATATAATAATTTAAAAAATATCTTAAATTATAATTTTTTATTTTTTAATTATCAACTTTTAAAATTGCTATATTGGATCTAGTATAAAATTTTATAATAATGCTAATCCTTAAAATCCTTAAAATAATTATAATTTTTGAATGTTTTAGCATAAATTTTTAGAATTGATTAGATACTTTTTTCAATGATAAAAGTGAGAAAAAATTGTTTTCCCTAATTATTTAATTAAATACAAATTGTTGATGGAAGTAAAGTTCTATTTTAAATACTGTTAGGATTAAGGTTTTGATGATAACAAAGTAAATAATTTGTGTTTCAGTATGTTGATCGATCATCTGATCGATCAAGGATTTATCGATAAGCTGATAGATAATATTTCTATACAATCAAGTAACTTAGCAGAAACTTTGATCGATAACTTGTTAGATAATGTGTTGATCAATCAATTGATCGATCATTGTTAACTTAGTTAGGTATAAGAATCTGGAGTAAATTATCGATCACTTGATCGATAATCAGGATGATCGAACATCTGTCGGATAAAGGAATACAAATCTAATAAGCATTTATCGATAACATGATCGATAAACTGATTATCGATAAGAAGACAGATAAATGGTAACGCATTCAACTCACTCTATGTTTTGCTTTAGTCACTATTTATTGATCAATCATTTATCGATAATATGATCGAACATTGCTTCATAACTCTGTGTACAGGTAATTATTTCAGTAGCTTATCGATCACCTGGTCGATCAGCAAATTATCGATCACATGATCGATAATCAGCACATCGTTTTTAAGTCATGATTCTTCGATCACGGGATCGATAATCTCATTATCGATAATATGATCGATCACCGCACTTCATGTTTACCTTGTTTTCACATAACGTGATCGATAAATCAGTTCTTTGATTTTATAAGAATAAACCTCTTTATCGATAACATGATCGATCATCCATTAATCGATCACCTATTTGATCAACCTACATAGCCTGTGTTTTCACTGAATATACTTTTGCTTATTGTTTATCGATAAGGTTATCCATCTCTATTTATCGATAATGTGTTCGAAAATTAGTGCTTCAAAATCTATTTCTATAACACTTTGTTTATCGATAACCTGATCGATCAACAAGTGTTCGATTACTTGTTCGATCATGAGGCGATTTCAGTTTAAACTTTAAATAGTCACGATGTTTCTCAAAACTTATTATCTATTTCATTCGAGCTTTTCTCAGCCTTCATGATTGTCTTAATTCTCTATTTAAGGAGTTTCAAAATCAAAAGTGACCTTGATCTTCTTCTTCTATGCATACCAGTATGATGTCACTATTTCCTTTTATTGATCACTTGATCGATAAATCATTGATCCATCATTTGATCGATAAACTTAGTTATCTGTTTCAAAAGCTCTTACTCTGAATAATCGATAACCTGATCGATCAAGCAGTAATCGATCATCACTTCGATCAAGCACGATCAGTTATTACTCAGCACATTTAACAACTGATTGATTCTAACCGTAAACTATGAATGTTCATTTTATCATTTGTTCGGTTATACTTTTGATCTTACTCTGCAAAGAAAAAACTTATTGAATCAATGTATTATTGCAGATTACGAAGAAAAACCCGACGACTCTCCAACGATTGTCCAAGTAGCCTGTAACTTACCTTGTTAGAAGCATTAATGGCGGAAACCGTTGCAACTGGAAAAACACGCAACCGGACTCTCAACGGCTAGAAGTTCTTCCGTCTAACGGTTACTAAATTACCTCAACTATAAAAGGCGCGAAGAAGCATTAAATGAACAAATTGAATACGCGAGCTACCTTCTGTTGATTATTTACTATTGCATTCAATACTTTGTTCTTCCATACACCGAGTTTCATTGATTATCATTTATTCACTCTGTAAAAGAGTTTACACTTTCATCATTAATCACGTCTTGTGTGATACTCAAGAGTGTGAACTCTTGAGTGGGTTTGTAACCTTACGGGAAGTAAAGGGAAGTGATTGAGAGTATCAATTACTGTACTGAGACACCAAGAGCTCGATCAATCTTGGAACATAGTGTAATACTTAGAGGTGTTCTAAGAACTGGACATTGGTCAAATGGTTGAAACCGAACCAGTATAAATTCTGTGTCCACTTTTCTACAGTGAAATCTCTCTAATTCACACTCTCTATTTCCATTAGAACATTGTTTTAATTTCGCAAAATTTTTACAACTCATCCAATTCACCCCCCTTTTAGGTGAGACTGCCACTAACAAATACTTTTGGCACACACATGTTTAATTAAAAATTAATATGTAACCATTTAAATGTTGAGTCATTATTTTAAAAATAAGTCAGAATTTTTTGTTAGTTTGGTTAACAGTGTTAACTCTAAGGGGCTAAAAGCACAGATGTAAATTTAAATGACCAATGTGTACTTTAGCTTTTTACAAATTGTCTCTATTTATTACATTTGTTACATATAAGCAATTTATTTTATCCTAAACACACCCAGGTGGCTTCTTCATCTGGCAACCCGTTCCATTAGACCAAAACCTCTGTTATTATCCTTCCTTTGCGCATCCTCACTCTTTTATTCGACAAAGTTTCACGTTGTCAAAGTATAGGTATCTTTACTTAATTGTAGGATCTAGACAAAGTTTAACGACACATGGAAGTCAAGGAAGCTCTAGCTTGTTTGCTATTGAACAAAGTTTCCTTGACTCTGTAAGGCCCAAAATAGCTGGGAATAAGTTTTTGTACCTATAAGACTGTAGCTTCAGGAATACCTACTGCCAAACTTCGCAATCCTTACCTGAACTCTTTGCATCAGCCCTTTGCTAAATTCTATTAGCCGCCCTACTAGGATGATGACTTAGAATAGCTCACACTTCATTTAAAAACCTCCACCCATAGCCTCAACAACTTTATAGTGTTACCAAGCAGAAGCCAACGAACCATGCACATTCACTCTTAATTCGTCTATTTTGAGACAAAATCCAGCAAACAGCTCACTTGCTGTGAGGATAAGTTTCTTCCTGTCTCACATATAAGATGCCTTGAAAATACTATCTCCAGAGATAGTATTATTATAATACTATCTCCGGAGGTAGTAACAAAATCTAACTATCCGATAATAACCCTTCACTTGTTGCACCAAGTCCTTTCACCCAAATAAATAAATTGAACAACAAAAAATAAATAAACCCATGTCAATTCACTTCTCAACCATAACTCAACAAATATGCACGCGTTAACTGAACACATTTCCTTCCCAATACAGAGCACTATCACGCGGATGTAAGAATTTTCAAAAACTAAAAAGAAACTACTCAAATTCCTCATCAAATTCAAATTAACAAGTGCAGTGAATGCTTTGTGCCTTTTTATCAAATATTAACCTAAATAGGCATGAACAAACCCCAGAAAACTAATGTTCATTCTTCATCTATCACTAACACCAAATATAGTGCGCTATACTCATAATTCATCGCAGGAAAACCATTCAAATACTCCTCTAATCTTCTTGCAGTACAGTGCCTCTCTCACTCACATAGATTCCATCAAGAAACTTGCGTATATCCTTATTCTTGACATGGCACTTTTGGTTAATCAGAGCCGCAGAGCGAGAGACCAGCTCCACATCATTTCCATCCAGTACAAGCTCGTCCTTCACCTTTTCAGATCGTACAATAGAGACTCCCTCAAGCATGTCCACTTTCCTCACCTAGCAAAAGGGAAACCCAACACTAACATCAGGTACAATCATGTAATCCCAAAGTCAAGGACAACATCACAGTCACTAGATAATATATGCACACTCGCGTCCTCAGTATACGAGACAGATAACTAATTTGGGCTTAATATCTAAACCTGCAATTTTCCTCAGGACTAGGGCCCTAAACGACAAGTTCAGACTGCAACATTACAGAGCCAGAGTCAAGAAAACTAAGGAAAAATACAACAGATGTGAAGCAGAGGAATTTTCATTTGAGAATACTTCAGAGACGGGGTGATTCATAACAATTATACAAAGTGAACAACTGGAACAATGCAAAACCAAGAATTAAATTCAAATGTACCAGAAATCAAACTAAGAATCAGACACGAAAAAGCAAATTGATCGATTACATTGATCACAACGAATCGTAGATACTAAAATCCCATTCTTTGACGGTTACCTTTTTACTCTATAACATTTAAGAGTAGATAGTTAATTCATTGTCAAATCAGAAGAGGGAAAGTGAAGAGTACCTTCTTCTCGCCAAGGAAGTTACGGATCTCAATGGACCTGTTGCTGTTAGTTATGGATGCGTTGATTGGGAAATGTGCATACACGAACCTCATCTTATAACGGTAGCCTTTCGTGACGCCGGTGATGAGATTTGCAACGTGACTGAGAGCAGTTCTGATGGCGGCCGAAGTCTTTCGAGACCCGAACCAGGCATCAACCTTCAGCTTTTTCTTGCCTTCTTCGTCGGTGATCAGCTGAAAATCCAGATTCAGGTGCTTGAAATCACGGACAAGCTTGCCGCGAGGCCCCTCTACCTCGATGACCTTGGCGTGAATCTTCACGGTCACGCCGTCAGGGATATCCATGGATTCGGATGACAAAATCGTCTTCATCTTCCGGCGGCCTCTTTCTTCCCTACTGGCTCAACAGACTGCTGCACACTGGGAGCTCGGCCAAAACCCTAGAGCTTTTGGTTATATGGATGCCTTTTCGGGCAGGTCAAGGGTGAAAAATAAAAAATAAAACATAAAATAAAAAAATAATAATAATAATCCTCTTTCTTTTCAGAATCAGGGAGTGTTTGGATAAAATCAAACCATAGTTTAGAGAATAACTTTTGAATAATAGATTTTAGGAAGAATAGATTTTGTGAAAAAGTGATTCTGAGAAGTGAGAGTGTTTGGATAGTTGTTATCAGAAACATTTTTTATATATACAAATTACTAAAAAAAAGCATAAGTTAATATGATAATTACATAAAAAATAGATTTTATGATATATTTTAATTTGAACGAATAAAATTATTAATAATATATTTTTTATCAACATAATTAATAATACGTAAGATAATATAATTAATAAATAATTAATACGTGTATATATATTTAAAAGATATAAGATTAAATATACTTATAAAAAATAATTGAGGGGTGTTAAAGTTATATTATTGTTGAGATCTACTCTCAGGCTCTCCCTTGTACTACATGTGAAACAATGAGAAAGAAATGAATAAATGGAAAGGGTATATCCGTCTAGGCAAAAAAAAAAAAAAAAAGACATATATCCCATAGGTTCTCACACTCTCCCTTTTTCCCCCAAAAGCAGAAAATTTTTGCTTCTGCCAAAACCATGGTTTTGGCTTTTTTTTATGGTGTTTGGGTGATTTTTCCCCAAACCATGGTTTGGGTCATCACCCAAACACCCCCTCAATTTAATGGACGGCCAAGATAATAATTGAGTCAACGGCGTAGATGAGACTATATATTCTAATGGATCGAGCAGTTATTATTTAAATATAATTAATACTCTTCGAGTGTTCAGCATAATTTATAGAGAAAATGACATTAAGGTCCCACAGAAGAGAAAATACTGCAAAAAGGTCTCTTCAAATTTGATAACTACGTAGGAGTCCCAAAAGGACTTGGTTGCAATAAGACAAATCATGAAAAGACTATGTTGTCCCTACTAAAATGAAATTTGATTTTGAACCCTATTCCTATTTGCACATTGCTATCTCAGTTTCATCTCAAAAACCAAAGCTATCAACCCTCATCAAAAGCAAGAAACCTCAAATTAGTTTACCTTCACTGTAATCATTAAAGATTATTCAGGTATAGGGCATCATTGAAGCTGTTTATGGTTGAAACAAAACTGTTGTTATCAGCATCTTGTGTTCATCCGTGTTCTTCATTTATGGCAATGTATTCCTTTTGTTTCTTTGCAAATTTTTTGAGTTTAAAATGTTATACTAAGACCTTTGGGCTAGTGATTTAAGTTGGGGTTTCATTATAGGTGGATAGGATGATGATGGGTGCTCTGTTTTTGGTAACATTGTGGGTGGTTTGCTCTGTTTTAGCATGGTTTAGCATGAAAAGCTGAAGAAGATGAAAGTTGATGTGGGTAGAAACCTTTTTCTGCGAAATGGGATATTGTGTTGTCAATGTAGGCTACGAAAGTTGTCAATGGATGCTGTGATAGTTGTCAGTAGGGCTGCTTCACTTGTCAATAACACTTGGACGATTGTTGATGCAGGTTTACATTACTGATAGCCAGTACGTCTGGGAAGCATTTATTTTGCTTTATTCATATAGAGGATAAGTTTATAAATGATAGAGAAAATGATATAAGATATATTGGAGGTAGTGCAAGAACAAGTATAAAAGAAGGGACAAGTTATGAAGAGTGTAATTGAAACTGGGCATACCGATTGTGCCTGTAAAATGGCATTTTATATTGAAGTCATTAAATGTTGTGATAAAAATAGTTGATGAGACTTTGTTTACAATTTACAATGCCACTGTTGACAATGTAATGTAGCTGATTGACAAGTAAATTATGAAGTTAATACCTATGGACTAGTGAACAAGTAGTATTATTGTTTTGTATTAAATTCATGGATAATCTAATTCCATGTAGCCTATCATATTATGTGAAGGTGTTATTTATTTAAAATTTTTAATTAAATTATGTTTAACAAAGTAACTCTGAAAATGACATTAAACAGTACAAAATTTAACAATTTACAATGGCCTTATTAACAAGTCAACATGTGGATATTAACAATTGATATTAAAAACTTTCAAATAGAAGGTGTCATTTATTTAAAATGTTCAATTAAGTTATCTGTAACTTAAAATGAAAATAATAACCAAAAGGTATAACCAAAATTTATGTTAATTGGATACCAATTTTTCAAAATTTGACAAGTGACAGTGTCACCATTGACAAGTCATAGTTCTACCATTGACAAGTCACAGTGTAGTTGTTGACAAGTTTCATAACTCTCAATTCGTCACAGTGCCCGGAGCAATATGCTGCAGCCTCTAAAGTAGAAAAAAGAAGAGACATTCTATAATAAGCATTGCGGCGCTTGGATGAATCCGTCACGACACCTGGATGAAATTCTATGCCCTTGATTTCATGGTTAATAAGTCACAGTGTGACCATTGACAAGTCACAGTACTATCATTGACAAGTCATATTGTTACTGTTGACAAATCAAATGGTAATTACGATTTATTGATTTTTTTTTTGTAAGTTAACAAATGTTACATTAGTCCAGAGAATATGTCAATATTAAATGACACTATATAACTTGAAATCACATTTTTTTAAAATTTATATCTGCAGTTATATTAACAAGTGATAGTGTAACAGATGACAAGTGACATTATCACTATTAACAAGTGACGGTGTAGTTATTGACAATTCATTTTGTAATTTTATATCAGTAATGATACACTTTTAATAATGATTATATACAATATTATAACCAAAATGTAATATGTCAGAGTAATTGAAAACATCTCACGATGCTAAAACCCATTATATAATTTGAATTCACGTTTTAGATAACTTACATCAGTAGATTAATTGACAAGTTATAATATAAGCAGTGACAAGTCAAAACAGGTCTATTGACAATGCAAGGTGTAATAATTACAACTCAAATAACAACAGAGTCTAACACATCAATTTATAGCTAACTTTTATTTACACCTTTGTATACATGGAACTACACCTATTTCACAACCCTTCTAAAAAAAAACCATATGGGTTGCATGTAATTACTAAACGAACTGTTGGTGTGTATCCATTTACAAAAAAATATCCATTCACACCCATTTACAAAATATTCCTTTCACATCCATATATAAAAAATAGCTTATTTCAATATGTTCTCTGCTGAGATTTGGACTCTTGTTAATATTGCACTTCAACTTATCAATCACAATTGAAGAAGCTAAATTTGACCTTCCTGAGTAAGAAATAAGCAAGTTGTCATGTGCATGATGAATGTGTTCACTTCTATGTACTCTGATGGTTAAAAACACAATATCTTGATGTGCTCCCATCCAGTATGTATCCATATACCATGGACAACTATCAACCTTACACTTCATAATGATCTTTTGTTGATTATTCTTGATAAATTTGTACAAAAACTTCTATGATATGTTCTACTTGTATAATTTTATTCTTGCACTACCTCCAATATATCTCATATTATCTTCTTTATCATTTATAAACTTACCCCTATATGAACAAAGCAAAATAAATGCTTCCCAAATGTATTGGCTATCATTAATGTAAACCTGCATCAATAATCATCCAGCTGTTATTGACAAGTGAAGCAGCACTACTGACAACTATCGCGGTATCCATTGACAACTTTCATAGCCTACGTTGACAACACAATATCCTATTTCACAGAAAAGGTTTCTACCCACACCCAACTTTCATCTTCTTCAGCTTTTCACACTAAACCATGCTAAAGCATATCAAAGCCACCTACAATGTAACAAAAAACAGAGCACCTCTCATCATCCTACCGATCCACAATGAAACCCTAATTTAAATAACAAACTCAAAGGTCTTAATGTAGCATTTTAAACTCAAAAAATTTGCAGAGAAACAACAAGAATACATTGCCATAAATGAAGAACATGGATGAATGTCACACCTTACTTATATAATATCTTAGAATCCATTTAGAATCCTTTTTGACCACATTGGATGGTCTTGAGCTCAAAATCTCCTTTAGGACGTTACTTTTCCGAAATTACTGTTCACTGTGTAAATTTCAGATTACAGGTCTAACTTTGAAAAATCATAACTAATTCTATAAAAATCATGTGGAGGTGTTCTAAAATTCTACGAAAAGACCTTTCAATGCCATTTAAGGAAAAAATATCCAATTGGACTTATTTTTGCCCAATTAGTACATTTAATCAATCAATATTACTGTTTATTTCGTAAAATCTGAAACTTCTAGATTCTGTGACTAAATTTTGGAAATTCATATCTCCTTGTGTACACATCCAAAAGAGGTGATTTATCTCTCATTTTAAAGCTTGGAATATGTACTATGAGTCTTCCAAAACTCGTGACTTAACTCATTCGTTTGATAGATCAAACTGAAGCCCAAAACTAACTGCTGTAGGACCTACGTTTTATCCCTTAACTAACTTTTGCATTAATTCTTTTAATTTCTTTGACATGCACAACATGGGCTTACTCTTTTCCATTCATACTCATGCACTTTTATTCATGCCATAAACATTATAAACACACACAGTGAATTGATGGCACTCATAACATAAATTTACAACATAGGAGAATTATACATTGAACATAATCTTAATCATTAACGTCAATACTTATCCGCTTTCTTCTCCTTGCTTCTCATGCCAATAATGCCCATTGATGATTGACCTAAATGGTTGGTTAGGGAGGGGTGAGATTTAGGAGAATCTCAGTAGCAAGCAATATCATATTAATCATGCTAGATGGATGCTAATGCACTACACGTAACTTGTTTATTCTCTTGTTAATTAGTGACATATTAGCATGCTCAAAGCTAACTTCTTGATGCATGGCCATGGAGACATAATCTACTCATCATAAATAGCAATTACAGTAGCTAAAACATGTCTCAATAACATTCAATAACATGTACACGGCAATACACAAGCATACAACATCAAGCAATGACAATAGGTAAGTTCACTACCTTGCACCTCAAGCTTTCCTCTTACTTTTCCTTTGACTCCTTTGACTTTCCAACCATATGGGTATTCAATATCACCAAACATCCTCTTGGATGTTCCAAAGGTCCTAAACATAGTCACATTGATCATACAATCCATTAGGACCTCTAGATTACATAAAGTTCAAGACTAGCTCTCTTGAATCTCAATCCCTTTCTCTTGCTTTTAGAGTTTCCTTTCTAGCTTTTCTAACATAAATCTTATCATTTCCTATCCTTAAGATCTATTTATTGTCAATTAGGACCACTTTAGATGGCCTTAGATTCAAGAAGATCAAGTCTGGAAATTTTGGTTAGCGGGTACTATTCACACAGAAACTCCAGAATTTTTTCTCAACTTTGAAAATTCATAATTAATTCTATAAAAATCAAAATTGAGTGATTCCAAGTCCCACTGAAAGATCATTAAGTTAAATTTAAAGGAAAAATAGTTTCAGAAACCAATTCTACGCTGAACAGCACCGGAATTGTACGGAACTCGACACTCTTCTAAAAGTTCAACACTGTTTCCAGATTTCAAACTCTAACTTTGAAAAATCACCATAAATCGTACATATATCCAAATGAAGTGTTCTACCCATGGATTTAAAGCTTACAGAGTGTAATTTAAGCATGCCAAATTTCAGAATCAGATACAAAGAGTAACTTATTCGAAATAGGCATCAAATCATCACATAATTCTTCTAATTTCCGCATAGATCCACTTGAAACAACCTTTAAGCAATGTGTTCTAACCAAGTTTAACATCAAAATCATTCTCCCTTAGCTCTTATTAATTTCGGCCAGCACCTTGCCCTAAGGGAAACCAAACTTTTCAACCATAAAAACCAAAGAAAGAGTTCTTACTTTTGCTCTTGAGAATTCATATTGGTTCTATTTTTAATATGTACAACATTTGATTAGAGTAAAAATTAGAAGGCAATTTCTTATCAGATCTACCTGAATTTTTTTATGGAGGTTCCCAACATATTGATCTTTGCTTGGGATAGTCAGATTTGCGGTTAGAGTTCCTAAGTTTGCCCAAAATTTTTGTGAATGGAGGTTCACGTTTGCAGCATTCTAATCTAAGCAATTTGAGCATGTTAATGATCAAAAGGTGAATCGTGCTCTGATCGAGATGAGATTTTATGGGTTGTTTTGGAACATCCCAATCTTGAATCTAAATGATTGGTTTTTCAATTGAAGCTTTCTATCTTGCTCAAACCTGACATGAATTTTGGAAGGCGTTATGTGCACTACAACTTATGTATTTTGTGATCTAGTTGAAATTTGAGTGGTGATTTGATCATCGTTTTGGTTGCAATTTTGAGTGGGAGATCTATAGCATCCAACATTTATCATCTACAGTGGGATTAAAATTAGGTAATCTCTAAAAGTACATATTGTATCTTTGCCCAAGAGATACGTATTTTTATAGCTTCATTTACTTTTCTATTATTATATAATCTATTAGTGATTTTTGTGAATAAGGTGATTTGTTGTCAGCCTATAATTGAGCTTGTCATTAGAACACTCGAACATTATATTCATTTTCGTGAAAATGGAATTTTTCACTTTGGGCTGTGGATTTTTGCTCTCACTCACATTGAGGGAGGGATTTTTCTACGTTAAATTATTGTGTCCATGTTTATTATTTTGTTTGCTAATTTATACTCTACTTATATTGACTCCATATGATCTTTTTATTAAGAAGTTTTAATTTTTGTTGTGCTCTTCCTATTAAAGTGGTATTAGAACTTGGTTCAATGGAAGTCAGTGTCACATCCTGCCAAATTTAGCATTGATAGAAGGGATGAAAATTTTGGTTGAGGGCCATTACGGAAAGAAGATTGGCTAAGAAAACTAAGTATAGTGTGAAACCCAAAAAAGGTTTGCACCGGCATTTTCAAATTTATCAGTCCAAGAAGGGCAAAACAGAAAATTTTGAGAAAAATTTTAGAAAATTTCCTAAAAATAGAAAATTAGTGAATTAGAAGTTTTGGAAACTTGGTTGAAGCTCAAAAGGTGGAATTACGGTGAAAATAAATTATTACGGAATTTCCCGTAAACAGGGGTTTTTCAGGAAAATATTGAAAAATCATAGGAGAATAATTATTTTAATTAGTTAGAGGCCTCAATAAATTTGGAAAAATGATGGATAAATCATATAAAAATTTATTTAAATTTATAAAATTGGTTTTAGGCCTTGAAAGTTCAGAAATTAATTTTAGGAGATTTATTTTCCCTCAAAATTACTGATAAAGGTTTAATCAGAGAAAATTCAAAATAAATACTTAGAGGTGACAAAAAATTCTGAAAATTTTCAGATCATGTTCTCATATTAAAAGGTGAATTATCATGAAAAGAAATAAATTTTTGGAGGTCTGGAAAAATTATAGAATGTTACTAATAAATAGTAACTGATAAAGTTTCAAATTGGTCTGGGATTTTGATTTGGATTGTGGCCTATCTTTTTGGGTTAGCCTAGACCATTTGTGAGGCCCACATTGAGCCAAATAAGGGTCCAAATTCGT
This sequence comes from Neltuma alba, assembly GCF_004799145.2. Classification (NCBI taxonomy): domain Eukaryota; kingdom Viridiplantae; phylum Streptophyta; class Magnoliopsida; order Fabales; family Fabaceae; genus Neltuma; species Neltuma alba. The sequence goes on along the minus strand of NW_021634958.1, from coordinate 10,432 downwards.
GCAGCTTCCAGATCCCACTAAAATTAATTAAATAAAATGCATAATTAAAAGATAAATTGTTGGAAAATTCTAGAGTTGGGACACATGGGTTAATCTAAAGGTACGTGGCATTTGATGGTTGCCAACTGACCCTCTTTTTTGCTATTTTGGATGTCCAACTAAGGGGACGAAGAGCAGATTAAATTTTCTATAAATACCCCCTCCTAAAATACAAAAAAATGTTGGAAAAATTGGAAAAAGGAGGGGAGGTGCTGCCACTTTCATTCCAGACCTAGGGAGACCGAAATTTAGAGGACTTTGAGTAAGGAATCATCCAAATTTTACTAGGAAAACATTAAGATATGCTTAAGCCTCCTTATCTCTAAGTTTCAAGCTTGTTTAGTAAGGGTTTTGGCTTGAATATTTCAAGTGTTGATGCTGCCTCTTTTCGGTTTAAGTATGTAATGGTTAGAAAAGGATAGAAACCTTAAATATCAAATGGAATAAGCATGTATAAGTGGTGTATGGATTGATTTTTTGGAAGAAAATACACCTAGGGTTCTATATGTTTATTTCGGCCAAGGGGTGTCTTCGCTGGAGGAATTTATTTTTCATTGATTTGATGATTCAAATGGGTTTAAAACATGTTTTTGTGTAGGGATATGTTGTTAGAAAGTGTTTGAAATCATTGGAACTAAAAATGAAATTTTTGGAGGTTTATATACCCTATTCGGCCAAGGTGAATTCATAGGGAAGAAGTTTGATTTTCAAAAATATGATTCCATATTTGAATTCCTCATGAAAAATTGTATAGGAATGAGTCATGAGGTTATTAATTCTAATGGAGGAATCATTTTGTTAAAAATCAAAGAAAAAGGGGGAAATTGTCAAGTTAAAATTTAAGAATTGTATATAAGTTGTTTGGTTATTGATGTGGCCTATGTTTATGCTTGATTTAATAGGCTTGGTGAGGAGGAGCTAAGGAGGCTCATTATCCCTTAATGAGACCAAATTAATCAAGTGATAAAAGGTAGCTTTGAATTATAATTTGATTGTTTATCTTGCTTGTTTAATGTGATTATGTTGATTGCTTGAATTAAAGAATTTATGTGGTGATAATGGTTGACTTTATAATATTTGTTTGTGCTTTGGCCAAATGCATAGAAATATGCCAATGTGAAATTATTGATGTTTCTCTTTTGGTATGATGCAAAATATGATTTTATGTGACTTGAGGATGTTTGGAGTTTTATAACATGTCATATTATATTTGCTTGATTTACATGACGATTGTAATTCATTGCTACTGAGATTTCTATGAAATTTGACCCCCCTCAATGTATAAACAATAATAGAAACCTCAAGTAGTGTTGCCAAGGGCAAGGAGAAAAGGGTTGGAAGTCATATTGAAAGAAATTTAAGCTGAATGTCATTGAAGTTATGATTTGTAAATTATTATGATTTGTGATGTATCCTTGTAAACAATGTTGAAATATTGTATCAACGATTAAGGATACTCTATTTATGGACAATTGACTAAGGAATTATGTTTATGCATGTGTTGCATGATTGAAAAAGCTAGATGAAAGGAAAAGAAAAAGAAAAGGAAAGAATGGTATGAAAAGGAGATAAAAGTTGATTTTTTGGGAGCAAAGTTTGACCAACATGATTTTAGGCAATTAGATGAATTTGAATCTAAAACTTGGCATGCTTATAGATCTCATTTTTAACTTTAAAAAAAGTGGTAATTTATTAAATTCGGAGTTTTGTACAGAAAGTTATGCCCTCCCAAAGTTGGGCATAAATCCTGAAAAATTGAAAAATGACCAAATGAACAGTGCCACTTTGAACGAAATTTGGGAATGATGTATGAGATCTGGATATTAATGAGTATTTTTCCTCTATAAGAGCATGTCAGGAGCTTTTTATAGAACTTGGAATCATCCCATTTCAATTTTTCTGCAATTAGTTATGAATTTTCAAAATTGGCCTAAATCTGAAAATGGGAATTGTGAAATTGAAATTTTCTCATACTTAAGACTTGAATAATGGTTCCTAATGGTTCCAATTGATGTATAATATGATAATAAAGGAGGTGTGACAGTCAGCACAAGTAGAATGGTTAATTTGAATAGAGCTAATTATGCTAGGTGGAAGAGTAGGATAGAGGATTTGCCCTATGTGAAGGATTATTATTTTTCTATCTTTGCAATGGAGAAGCTTGGAAATAAATTTGATGACGAAAGGGCTTTATTATGTTGATAAGTTTGTGGCTACATTAGACAATAGGTAGATGCTAGAGTAATTAGCTAGAAAGACAGGAAATAATAAATTATTTCTAATTAAGCAGATGATGTCAAGACTCAATGAGAAATCACTTAAACGTATAACATATTTTAGGGAATTCTTAATCAACTTTTTTTCATGGGAATTAAGTTTGATGAAGAAATTTAAGGTTCATGTTTTCTTGGCACCTTACTTGACTCTTAGGAGACTTTCAAAATGTTTTTCATTAATACTGGACCTAATGGATGTATAACTATGGATATTACTAAGAGTGGTATCTTAAATGAGAAAATGAGAAGAAAATCTCAAGGCTCTTCTTTACAATCAGAAGCTCTAATTATTGAATCTAGGGGGAGAAGTAAAAGTCAGGACCCTAGAAATAGAGGTAAAAACGGGAGCAAATCAAGGAAAAATTATAAAAATTGAGTGTCATTATTGTGCAAAGAAAGGACATATCAAGAAATTTTGTTATAAATGGAAGGAAGAGAATAAGAAAAAGCATACAAAAAAAATCCAGGTATCAATGAGGAAAGGATAAATGTAACTTCAATAGATATCCTGATAGGTCAAAAATATTATTCTAAAAGTTCTACACAAGATGACTACTTGGGTGGTTGACAGGGGTGCTTTAAATCATATTACATCTAGAAGAGATGCCTTTTCTACTTATACACAAGGTGACTTTAGTGACATCATAACAATAGATGGAGGTAGGACTAGATGTGCAAGTATTGGAGAAGTATGCTTGGAGACTTCCAATGGTTAATTCTTAAGCGTGTTAAGCATGTCCCAAATATTCAACTCAACCTTCTTTCTATTGGCAAGCTCTGTGATGATAATTTAGATAGTCTTTTATCACGTGATAATTGGAATCTCTCTAAAGGTTCCATGGTTAAGGCTAGAGGCAAGAAGTATTCTACTTTACATCTGACTCAAGCTAAGATATGTACAGAGCCTGTTAATACAATTGAATTAGATAATAACGTTGAGCTTTGGCATAACCGGTTATGTCATATGAGTGAGAAGGGAGTTGTAGTGTTAGCTAAGAGGAATTTGTTGTTTGGTTTGAAATAAGTAAATTTGAAGAAGCATGATCACTGTTTAGCAGGGAAGTAGAAAATAATGTCTTTTGAGAGTCACTCCCCAAAAAGAAACTACGAAGTAGTAGATTTAGTTCACTCTGACATTTTACGGTCATATGAAAACTATGTCTCCTATTGGTGATTATTTAAAAAAGGCATAGGTCTATACCTTGAAATTAAAAGATTAGGTATTATATGTTTTAAAGCAATTTCAAGCCTCAGTTGAGAGAAACTAGAAAGAAATTGAAATGTATACAGATTGAAAATGGTGGAGAATACCTAGGTATATTTAATGGCCATTATAAAGAATATGGAATTAGACATAAAAAGAGTCCCACAAAAATACCATAATTGAATGGTTTAGCTAAGAGGATGAAGAGAAGAGTGGTTGAAAGAGTAACATGTATACTTTCATATGCCAGATTGTCTAAATCTTTCTAAGCAAAAATTTTGAATACTATAGCTCATATTGTTAATCTTTGGCCAAGTGTTCCTTTGCAACTTAAGATACTGAATAAGATTTGCTATGATAACGATGTTACATATAATCACTTGTGTATGTTTGGTTGTAAAGCTTTTGTTCATGTTCTTAAAGATAAGAGAACAAAACTTGACATGAAGATTGAAAAATGCATCTTCCTTAGTTATTGCGTGGATGAGTTTGGTTATAAATTGTATCATCCAGCTAATAAAAAGATTGTTAGAAGCAAAGATGTTGTCTTCCTGGAAGATTAATTCATACAAGACCTTAATAAAGAAAAAATATCATCACTCATAGAAATAGAGGAGCAACATGCAGATGGTGGCCAAAACAATCAACAAGGTGATATTAGTGTTGATATTCCTACTAAGCAAATAGAACCTAAGAATGCTCAAGTAATGGCTCCTAAAGGTAAATCAAGAAGATCTGGTATGACTCGTTTACACTCTGCTAAGCACTTTTTACATGAGTATGTTTTACTTACTAGTGCGAGGGAACTAGAATATTATGAGAAAGCTATTGAAGGTGAGCACAAGGATAAGTGGATTGAGGTGATGCGAGATGAAATGCAATCCCTCTATGATAACCACACGTTTGAGTTGGTTCAATTGCCCAAAGGTAGAAAAGCAAGAGACTTATACTTGTTATAGGAAAAGTGCATCTAAAATGTACTTCAAAGATTTCACAAGGATAAAGCCAAGAAAGTAAGTAGCCCTCTTGCTCCTCACTTTAATTTAAGTAACAATAAATGTTCTACTATTAATGAAGAGGATGAAATGAGGAGAGTCTCTTATGCTTCAATTATAGGGAATTTGATGTGTGCTATGGTATGTATTAGACCTGATATTTCTCATGCAGTTAGTATAGTAATTGACTATCTCTCTAATCTTGGTAAAGAGAATTAGAAAGTTGTGAAATGAATTATGGGATATTTGTGTGGTACATATGACTTGAGATTATCTTTTACTAATCATAAACCTTCTTTAGAAGGCTATACAGATATTGACGTAGCTGGAGATGTTGATTTGTTTTTTAAAGTTTACATATGGATATTTGATTGACTTTATAGGAGGAGTTGTGTCTTGGCACTCTAGATTACAAAAGTGTATTGCTCTCTCAGCAATTGAGACAAAATTTATTGCATCTACTAAAGCTTGTAAGGAATTATTGTGGATTAAAATTGTCTGATAACCAAGGTGCAATTCACCTTACTAAAAATTCTTCTTTTCATTTAAGGTTTAAGCAGATTAATACATGTTACTACTAGGTATATGATGTGTTGGAAGATAAGCTATTATGCCTTGGAAAAGTTCATGTTGATGAGGTGATTTGGTGCCATCCTATAGTTGTTCTTGATATTAGAGCACATGAATGTTGTATTCATTTTGATAGTAGTGGAATTTTTTTGTTTTAGGCCAAAGCTGTTTGCTATCACTCACATTGAGGGGAAGATTTTTATTTTAAATTGTTATGTCTATATTTATTATTTTTATTGCTTATTTATATTCTACTTATATTGACTTTATATGATCTCATTATTAGGAAGTTTTAATTTGCTACGCTCTTCCTATCAAATGAATGGAACACCCTTTGTTGGTTTAAAACCAAGTTATGGCATCAGACAAGGTGGCCCTATTATTTCTTATCTATATATTTTATGTGCTAATGTCCTATCTGCTTGGATTTTATAGACGCTAGATGTGGGAATTTGGAAGGGGTTAAAGTCTCAATAGAAGCTTTACTTTTGATACATATATTTTTGGATGATGATATGGTGTTATTTGTGCTTGCAGATGAATTTTCTCTTACCATTGTTAATGATATTTTGAATAAATATAGCTTCTTAACAGGATAGAGAATTAATTAAAAAAAATCCACGATGATATGTAGCTCGAATGTAAGGTATGTAAGAAAATTACAATTATCAAGGTTGTTAGGCTTTGTTTACGAGTAAGCTCGGGAAGTATTTGGGTACTTACGTGGACTTGGGGAGAGACAAATCCATATCGTATAATGAGCTTCTTAAGAAGATTAATAGGAAATTGTAACATTGCAAAAGCCCAAGTCTCTTCACAAACAGGAAGATTGACATCAATCAAATCAATTTTGTCTTCAATTTTGGTATATTCTCTCTCATGCATCAAAATCTCATCTTTTATAGCATATACAATTAATATGAAGTTTGCGTACTTCTTTTAAGTTTTGATCAAGCACAAATGTATGCATCTGGGGACGAAATTTGCTTACCAAAACATGTAGGTGGGTTAAGAATTAAGAAAGTGGAAGAATGAGGAATATTTAGACACTAGTAAATAGCCCAACTAACTTTTTATTGCAATAGGTGTTGGGCAGTGAATATTTATCTAATCAAGAAGGGGGAGTTATTCTTAAGAGGGATTTACAAGCTACTATATGGTCTAGTATTGCCTAAGGTAAAAAAATCATTTATAATGGAAATTGGGGAATGGCTCAAAGGTCAGCTTCTATAGCCAAATTTGGACATCAAATGCTTTTAAAACCTAGAGGATAGCAATGAAATGACTTGAAATTCTGGGAATATATAAGTAAACTACAACTCCAATCCAATTGTTCTTGTATGTGGAAAATGTTGACCGATGCTTTTCCAAATAAATCAATCCTTGTTGGGTACCCATGCAGATTGATGCAACTTGTTTGTTTTATCATGAGGAGGAGGAAACAATTGCTCCTCTCTTTTTTTCCCCCCCAATGTCAATGCCCTTGAGCTATATGGTTTGGACCTTAGTGCCTTGGTTTTAGAATAGAGTCTCTTCTATAGGATGATACCCAAGGATGACTTTTCAGGGTTTTGCATACCGAACCACTAGAGATCGATCGTCTTATTTGCTGGACTTTGTACTATATATATGGTTTGTTCATAATAAGAAATTGCATGAAGATAGTTTAGCAAATCCTTTATTAGTGATCAATAGAATTAATTGGGAAAAGCAGTGTTATGCCTTGTTTGGGAATAGTAATAGTGATGGTGGACAACTTACAGGTGTGATGAATACTTCAAACAATCTTATGGACCATATGTATATATGTTTAGTTGGTTCAAATAGTTTATAATTATGGGTTGTTGAACTGTATAATACATTTCAAAAAAAAAAAAACCAAAAGTCGCACTAAGTCTAAACTCTAACGTTGTGTGTTGGAATATTGTTTGCAACTCCAAACGTGCATGGGATAGTATGTAACCAGCTTTGCAAGATTATTTTTACAATGATGCTTGTTTGGATTTCTCCCCCTCAAATAAGCTTTTAGAGAAAAAGTCAGTTATAAACAAAGCCCAAAATTTGAGCATTTTCCATTAGCAACGTGGAGAGAGAAAACAACAAGAATGAGAAGAAAGATAAGGATATTTAAGTGGGTCATATCTTGACCTAATAATTGGATTTTTTTCCTAAGAAGAAAAAAAAAATTACCTAGTAAAAATCTAATTATTTTAATTTATTATTTTTCTTGAATTTTTCAAATTGTATGCATATGATATGCTACGTTTCCCCTTTAATATAAAGTAGTAATCTACTAATTTTAAGAGATTAAGGAAGTTAAATAAATTACTTAATTCATATCAATGTTTATCTGTTATATATATTTAATTATCTACAATGTATTTTCAAAATTTTTCTCACTAACAAATATTTTTATTTTATAATTTTAATTTTAATTATAATTTAACTGTTATCATCTTAGTATTATATAATATAAAACATTAATATTCAATAAAATTCATATCTTTTTAATTATTTTACATATAAACTTATATTAATAATCCAAATAAGTTTCAGTTTTTACGACTAACTTTTATAAAAACACAAATTCAAATATAAATCATATTATAGTAATTGATTTTATTCTAACTTGAGTTTGCAAAAGTCAGTTTTGCTATCACTATCTAACCACCATAAATCTTCTCTCTATGCTTTAGGTCTGATGTGACTTCTTTTGTACCAACTTATTTAAAGGCTTCTCTAAATACACTGTTTAAAAGTCAGATAAAATGAAAATCAGTTTTGTTCCTCAAAAACTATTTAAAAGCCCTACAATTGTGAATCTAAACCAAGCCTAAAGTGATTGATTGGTTTAGATACTAAAAGAATATGATATTCCTAAAAAATATTTGAATGATCAAATTTCTTAATTAGAATTGAAATCTTAAGAAATCTCAAAATAATATCACTTATATAAAGATGAAACAGCCTAGCTTTCCTTATATAAATGATTTAACTAATGTTATTAATATCCACAAATTATTTGTCAATGTCATTAATATTCACATAATTGCACTTATGGAAATATATAGAGAAATGTCGAGAAAATTAAAAAAATTAAATGGGTAGAAATCAAAAAACAGAATTAAAAAACTTAAAAAAATAGATTTTCGTGAGTTGCAAATTTAATATTTGAGAATTTTATATTTTATATTGCTATTGTTAATTATCGAAACTTTGAAAGCATATATGAATAAATATATTTATTTTCTAGATAATAGAATAGATAAACATGGACCCAACAACCGTATCTTGAATAATTGCTATGTTAGTTGTTAATAATTTTTCCATATCCTATAATACATAAGAGCCATAACAATTTAAATCTTATTGAGTATTGTACTCATTTTTATATTTTGTCAGCATTATACTCATTTTTATAACATTATAAAAGTTTTGAAATCAGAAAAAAAAAGTTGAGAGAGAAAAAAACAAACTGGTTGAGTAAAAACAAATTTTCAAAAAATATCATTAAACAACAACGAAGTTCCACATGAGAGTACACGAATAAAATAAAATGATTAATTGCAAAGTTTTAAGGGAAAATGACCATAAAATATCATATGAATTTCAAAAAAACAAAGAAGGTATCCAAATAAGCAAAATGACAAACAAGGCATCAGGTACCAATCTAGAGTTTTGATATTTGGCCAAAAAACTGAATTGCCCTAATGAGTGAGGTAAAAAGAAGCTAAAACTGATAAGAAAATAAACAGAACAAGTTGTTGAGCAATACGTGAAGAAGGAAGGAGGAATGCTAGAGCAACACATTGAAGTTGAAAAGAGGTAAGTTTAAGTCGCTAGTCTTTGGAAATTGTATTATCTTACTCCGCATCACCATTTTGTTGGAATTGTTGATTTAGTAGATTTTGATTATGGGCAAGAGGGTTTGTAGCAAGAGAAGGGAGTGAACATGTCGTGTTACGTGATGTTGGGGTTCGGTTGTCTTTTTGTGGCTGCTTTATGGTGTAATGGTGGGACGGGTATGTTGGAGATTAGGGTTTAACTTATATTGAGTATTTGGAACAACGTAGCGGAAATAAAAAAAAGTGGCAGGCAATTACGTAGGCGTTAAGTTTGCGTCCAGGTGGTGAATGTTGTTAAAATCAATAATGGAGTTGTGAAAACCTATGATAAAGTTGCAAATAAAAGGAAAGTTTCTTTGTGTGTGTGTGTGTTTTGGGTGTCACGTACGTTGATAGGAAACTAATTCGTGGAGAACTTAATTTTTTTTATTTAATGTTATTTGTGCAAGTTAGCAAGTTGTGATGTCTTCCAACATTGGATCAACATCTTTAAAAAGACTTGCTTGTTATTTTCATGTAGGTGGGAAGTTTGTAGAAAATGGTGATAGTGAAGTTAAATACTGTGGTGGGATTGTTAGAGCAATAGTAAAAATGAGGGTACAAAATTGAAGATTTGAGGGCAATGATAGGAGAATGGTCTAGCATAGATTCTCATGGCTTGTGATATTAAAGATGCACTTTGAGTTTTGATGACAAGATATTAGTAGATCTTATAGATGATGGTGAAGTTGATAATCTATTTGAATATAATGACCGTAATGCACATGTTTATATAGCACATGGTATTACACATTGTTTATCCAGATATGTAAGTGATATTTTTTTTGGTTATGAAAGTTGATAATTATTATTATAATATTGTAGTAAATCTTGATAATTGTTATAATATTGTAGTAAATCTCTTAACAACACTGACAATTATACACTGACAATTATCAAAAATGTTGGGACTATCACAACATAATGATGAGCCTACATTAGAGGAAAATGCTTTGGAAAATACAATTATGAAGGTAGTGAAAGACCTAATGTAAGCCTGCCATATGGAGTAGTGAATGCACTAACACCTTTGTCGGAGATGAATTCTTTGAAATGGAGGGAATTGTTGTTAGGATGGAACCAGACTTTTGTAAATACAGAAGATTTAAAGAAGAAAGTACATAAGTTCAGTATTGCAAACAAGTTTGAGAACAAGTATGTGAAAAAATTGTAGGAAAATAGTTATATATGAAATGTAAGGGTAAAGGTGTCCATGAAGGATAAGTATAAGAATAGGTAGAAAGTGCACTCCCTTTTTACGTGCGTCAACATTCATAAATGAGCATATTCATAATGTTCAAGACAATCTTCGTGTGTGAAACATGGTGGTTTAGCTAGCTTGACATCATTAATCATAATTGAGAGGTAAATGGTCACATAGATAGGCATCCAAATGATATAAGGAAAAGTTTGGAAAGAGATTATGGTATGAAGTTGACATATAAACAAGCATATAGGGCGAAG
>NW_021634957.1:0-51544 GCF_004799145.2 Neltuma alba | reverse complement strand
CCAACCTCGCTCATGGAGGAGGTTATCCCAGTAACAAAAGATGTTAATCAACTAATTATTTTAAACCACGTAATTATACAATGTACTACCTTCAGTCCTAATTATAAGACATCGTTTGTAGATTATAAACAAAGTTTTATAATTGGGACCTGAGGTATTATTGATAATTGAGGTCTCTGTGTGTCAAATAAAAGGTGACTTTGTCAGCTGTTTCATATATAGGCGTGTGTGCTGATCATATATATCCCTGCTTTGTTATCGCAGTATAATATATGTTTGTCAAATAAAAGTTGACTTTGTCATATATAAGTATGTGAGCAAGAGCAAGTTATGTGCTGCACAATGTAATTTTGCTGCAAGTATAATATATGTAATTGGTAGGAATAATTGGAAAAAATTTAAAAAATAAAATGCATTAATAAGATTTTATATTTAGAATTAAAATAAATCCTTGAAAGATATTTCATATTTAGTATTGGAGGAAGTAGATGTATTAGTGCCACTGTGCGAGCGACAATTCCTTGGTAGACGTCAGGGCTCTGGCGCTCTTAGCTTGCGGATTTTACGAAGGAATCTTTACAATAGTGTCTAGAAGATCCCTTTCTCGGTGCATGACAGAGACGAAGCCTTTACGAATGTGGCCTTGGGCGAACAAAATCTACGGCCTACAGATGGTTCCCTTCTTCTTCTTCTTTTTCTTTTTTTAAATCCACGGACTCATTCGAATACGAATATCACATTTTGGGTTTTAAGTTCGAGAAGTTTAAAATATCATTATTTAAGGATTTTCATTGAAAAATGACCATTTATTCATTAAGGACCTTTAGTCTTTTTTTTCGGTGTAAAATGGGTCAAAACGTTCAATTTATTTATTCAAAACCGGAACAATTCTTGAGGTAGTGAGGCCTGAAGAGTCTAACCTTTTTGCTCCAGAAAAAAAAAACTCATGTTTACATATAGTCCCTCGAGTTGAATTGAGATCTTAATTAAACAGCTTTTTTTTTATATTCATTCTCCTGACATTTTTTCAACTTACATGCATTGCTGATTTAACTTAGCATGTAGCATTTTAAAATTAAAACATGAACTAATTGAAAGTCATCGATTTCAGCTGAGCCCCTTCGGAATTTCCAACCTAACTTTTTAAAATCTCCAACTTAAACATAAAGAAGGGTATTTTAGTAAATTGATTTCCAAATATCAATAAAATACCAATGATTTCAATTGACATGTATATGAAAAGTTTGGAGTATTTTTTCTTTATCATCCAACACCCAATAAGACTATGAAAGAACTCCTGCATTTGTGATATTTACAGAGAGTCTAAACTCGCCAGCAGTCTCATACTTTAAAAAAATTTAAGAGTAGTATAAGCATAGTATGTAATACTACATCCAATTCTTAATATAAGAACTAGTTAACTATTTGAATATTTTAAAAAAATTAGTTAAGTTAATTATTTCTAATAAATAGATGTTGTCTTCCTTAAACTATCAATGTTAATCATGTGTATTAGCTAAAACTACCATTTGTAGAAACCTTTAACATAAGAGACAAAGTGAATTGTGATCTTATATTTAAAACCAAATTGAATCTCAAACTAGTTCTTATGTTAAAGAATGGAAGTAGTATTATTGAACTAAAATGTCCTCACAATGAATGTGTCATTATTATTTTTATTAGTCCAAATATATAATACTCCTCCGGTTCTTAATATAGGACCTAATTGTTGAGTTGATTTTGATCCTAAATATAAGATCCATTTCTCATATTTATCAATTTTTTCTAAATTACCCCTATAGATACTCGCTCAACCATAATCAAGTAGAAGAGAGAGAGAAGGTATTAAAAAAGATGATTATGGTGTTTTAGGAAAAATGTGTCATTTTTTTTCTACTTACCTAACTTTCTTAATCTAATTAAATTAGTTAAATAGGCCTTATATTAAGGACCGGAGGAGCATTTGTCTTGTTCTAATCATCAAATCCTCCTTCTCTAACCCGTTCCCACCATAGATTTGATCTCTCGTCGGGATGCACACCACACATTTGTGTTTTCGGTTATCTGGAAGGTCGTTTTTAATTTTCAGACAAATTTGTCTCTCCATATAATTCTTTTAACTCGTCACTTTGTGAATGGCGTGGATTTAGTGGAGATTTCGTTGTCGTCTTATCCTACTTGCATTAATTTTATGCGAATTTCCAGTGTTTTAAAGTTCAACTACCATGTCGGGAAAATCCCTCAAAATCTCAATCATGATGGATTTCTCTAACTAGCCCCACAATCAATCTTAATAATTACTCCTTCTGTGAGCAACCTTGCACTAAATCTTAATGTGTTAAAATTGAAATTTTTTTGACAAATTATATGTCCTTATTTATAAGGAGAAAGTATAAGAAAGAGAATAACAAAATTATTATAATAAAGAGAATTGTTAGAGAATGAAAATATGTAATGAAGAGAAATTATATTAAAATATAATCTTCAGAACATTAATTATCTAGAAGATAATGTTTCAGGTAATATATATATTAACCATTAAAATAAGTATTTAATATCGGCAAAATAGAAAATTAATTACAAAAATTTAAGATAGTTTGTAAATGCTACTTATATTTGGGAACAAGGAAAGGACAGTGATTGTTAATTATTATAAAAAAAAAAAAGGATGGAGGGAGAGTAGCAACTATCATCAATTTAAATTTAAATATGAGTATTTCGGTTGAGATGTATGCATACAGCTCTTTAGTCACGGATATGGTAGTCTTTATCCAATAAGTATAGCCACATCCACCGCCTAAATCAAACGTCTTATTTAACAGAAAATGGAGTTTCTTTTACCTGATTCAATTGTTTTGGGGAAAAATTGCGGAGAAGTCTTTCATTCAAAGTTTTATTAGTGTGAGTGATCTGGTAAATTTTTATACATAGAGAGTACTGGACTCTGCAAATTCTGCACACACAGAGTACAGAATTTTTAATAGGGGGCTTTTTCCTGATTTTTTTATTTTTCATGATATTTTTAGAAAATAAATAAATAAATAAAGATATATTGATTACCAATATTTAACAGTAGTATAATAATAAATTATTATCAACGTGAAAAAAACATTACTTTCGTCTGCCGTTTTTGTAAACGAAATTCAAACAACACACCCAGGCGGGGAAATTAAAAAGACCACACAAGCATTTTTGTTTTTCAGTTTTTATAATAATATCTTTGTCATATAGTGAGAAATATCACATCCATTAGAAGTGGATAACACTAAAATAATAATCTCACTTAAATAATCAGATTTTTCAGACAGCAAATTGCATATAGTAATCTCAGCTGTGATTTTTTAAATAAAAAATAAATAGCGTGAGTTGTTGGCTAATCATTCGATAATGATGACTAATTAACATAATATCAGTGAGGCCGGGAACTTTTTCATGTGGCCAACATCAACGATGGAACTTCATAACACGTGAAACTGCATTCTGATTATCTGGTCAAGAAATAAAAAAGAATATTTTTAATTTCATGTATAATAATTGCTTGGAATTTAATATTGTATCTGAGATGGCTACAACATAATTTGATTATAATATTATAATTCCGGCCAAAAAATATTGAACATTATAAAATTTTAAAATTTCTAAATTAATATGATCCATCGCTTGTGTGACCGTAACCTCAATGATTAACATTGGTCGAGCATTATTGATTAAAAAAAAGTGGACACCGATAAAAATTGATTTAAAAAAACAGAGAGAATTATTCAAAGAGTTGGATATGCAAGCATTCGAGCATTTTTTTTTAATTTAACAACTTCATTCTGAGTGACTTGATGTGTAAAAATTTTGAGAATTGGGGTTGAGTTCAGCCATGAAAACCTTGTGCCATGGGTAAACACACACAGCCTATAATATATAATATAGTCGGGAAGTTAAATCTCATCTTAAATATAGGATATTAATATAAAAAAATATTTTATCTCCCGTATTTATCATATTTTCTAAAATTAATTTACTTAATTTATAAATTAATATAATATAACGTTATATATAGATATCTTAGAGAGATGTTTGACTTTTCCAATCTATTCAAATTAACTAAGTAAAACTGTTATATAGATGAGAGGAAATGTTATAAAATGACAAAACTTCTAATATGCAGCCGGGAAAAAGAAGAGTGGGAAATTAAAAATGATATTCAAAACTAACCTACACAAATATATCCACATCACGAATTTTGTTATATAAAGGTCATTGTAGGATAGCAATAGTATCCACAAGAACTTGACATCTTGTTACATTGTGAGTATTGTTCTTTCCGTGCAATCTAATCGGAGTGAGAGAGATATGGTGAGTACTCTGGAAGCAGATGTTGAACTCCAAACTTCAGCTTTGAAGTTTCTGGAGATATTCTCGACCAAAACATACAAGCTTGCCACGATCTCCCCCGACATCATTCAAAGCCTCGAAATTATTGGCGGTGACTGGGGCACCGCAGGCTTCTCCTTCCTCGTGCATTACACCGTGGGTCAGCCAACATCCATCACTCTCTAGCTGCTTTTGAAATTACTGCTTCCCTTATGATTTCTTTCCTCTCTTGATGCAGTTGAAACCAGTTATATACGATTAATATGAAATCCTGTTTTCATCAGGGTGATGAATTGACAATTCTTTTTAATATGATCCTTTTATGTTTATGTGTACATGCATGGACACAGAGGGAACAGCACAGGTAGCGAAGGAGGTGGTGGAAAGCATAAACTTAATAGAGCGATCAATAACATTCAAAGTGATAGAGGGAGATCTGTTGGATGTGTACAATAGCTTCAGGTTTATTCTGAAAATCACTCCGAATGTACTGTCGGGCAGCGTAGTGCACTGGACTTTGGAATATGAGAAGCCAAGCGATGACACTGCAGACCCAACCTCGTTGATGAAAGAGGTTATTCAAGTTTCAAAAGATGTTGATGCCTTCGTTAGCGGCCTCATTTAGTTAGACATTACTTACTTTAATGCGCGTGTATTAATTAAGGTTGGTGTATGAGTCTGTAAAATAAAAGTTGACTTTGTCAACTGTTGCGCGCGCCCACATGCGTGTGTGCTTATTATATTCTGTTCTTGTTACAGCGCTTCACATCAACAAGCGCATGTCAGTGTGTTCATTCTTCTGGCATTTTCAACTTACATACAGTGCTTTTTAACATTGAAGTATGAATGGATTGAATTTCATTTCAGCTGAGCCTTGCGGAATTGCCGACTTAACTTTTCAAAATCTCTAACTTATATATAGACAAGAGGTAGTTTAGGAAATTAATTTTCAAATATCAACCAAAGACAAAGGTTTTCAACTGACATATAAAAAAGTTAGTCTTGTTAAGGTGTTAGTCATTATTCTTCTTGTTTAGTCCAAATATATAATTTGCCTTGTTCCAATCCTCTAATCCTCCTTTTCTCACCCGTTCCCACCATAGCTTTGATTTTTGTGTTGCACTTCACACGTTTATGTTTTTGCTCCTTTGGAGAAGGTCTTTTTTCAAACAAATTCGTCTCCCCACACAATTCTTTAATTTGTCACTTTGTGAACGGCAGTGGGTTTAGTCGAGATTTTGGGGCCATCATAATTAATCTGATTAGTTTAAGAAAATTAAATAAGTAAATTAATTATCATAAATGTGATATGATTTGCCTAGGATACTATTATATAATATTATATGAAATGATAATAAAGTTTGATATGAGCTAACCACCAACCAATTAATATATATAATATATTATATGGTATACAAATACAATACATCAAAGTCTTGGTTGAATTAAAAAATTACGCGAGTCTCGGTAAATATGATAAATGCGTGACTTTCTTTCATTAAATGAAATATGACTAAGAAAAAACAAGTAAACAACAAACTCATGAGGCGGAGACAAAACCCACACAAGCGTTATCTAGTGTAAGAATCCTGTGTATTTCATTCTGGGTGAGTTGTGTAAAAATTTTAAGAACTGGGTTTGAGTTTAGCCATTAAAACCTTGTGCCATGGGTAAACGCATGCAAATCCTCTGGGATTGAAATTGTTAATTTTTAATAGTAGGAAAATCTCTCAAGTATTCTCAAAGAGACTATATGGAAGGGCTAAATCAAGATAATTTTACTACGGCTGATTCATTCCGAGTTCCCACTATAATAATAATAATAATAATAATAATAATATATATTATAAAATAACAAAACCCCTAATATTCAGCCTAGAAAAAGAAGAGGGGGTAATTAATTAAATATGATCTTTTCAACCAATAACCTACAAAATATATATCCCCCAACACGCATCACATATGGTGTTTTCTATATATGCAAATAAAGGCCATCGTAGGACCCCAATGCTTTCCACAAGCATTTGTCATCTTTTTACGTTGCAAGTATTGTCTTGTCTGCGATCTAATTGAAGTGAGAGAGAGAGAGAGAGAGATCAGAGATGGTGAGTGCTTTGGAGGCAGATGTTGAACTCCAAACTTCAGCTTCGAAGTTTCTGCAGATATTTTCCACCAAAACATATGAGCTTGCCACTATCTCCCCTGACATCGTTCAAGTGTTGAAATTGTTTCTGGTAATGGGGCACTGCAGGCTTCTCCTTCGTCATCAACTACACGTTAGGTCAGGCAACGTCACTCTATTTTTCAAATCACAACGTCGCTTATTATGATTTCTTTTAGGCCTTAATGCTGCCCATATATGCAGTTGAAACCAGTTATATATGTGTGTGCGCGCGCGCGCGGCGCATGATCATTATGAAATCTTGTTTTGAGGGCGGGCGTGATTATATAATCTTGTTCCTTCGTGTTTGCTTACACTTGATTACACAAAAGATCTTTTGCTTATATATGTATGTGTACACAACAGATGGGATGCCACAAGTGGCTAAGGATGTGGTGGAAAGCATAAACTTAATAGACCTATCAGCCGTATTCAAAGTGATAGAGGGAGATCTGTTGGATGTGTACGATAGCTTCAAATTTATTCTGAAACTCACTCCAAATGTACTGTCGGGAAGCGTAGTGCACTGGACTATGGAATATGAGAAGCGAAGCGATGACACTGCAGATCCAACCTCACTGATGAAAGAGGTTATTCAACTCTCCAAAGACGTTGATGCTCACGTTGCCAACCTCATCTAGACATTACTTAAAACAATGTAATACGTATATACTCAATTAAGGGTGGCGTCTGTCAAATAAAAGTTGACTTTGTCCGCTGTTTCCTATATATATGCGTGTATGTTTATTACATTCTGTTTGTTACCGCGCTTGACATGAACAAGCGCATCTGCTTGTATAATTTAATTTTTATATATGCGAGTTCCTCTATAAATTCACGTACGATTATAGCATATCTGGAATAGGATATCACAAATTCAGCTAAAGTGAAAAGTGAAAAACAAAAAGAAAGTGGGTTTTTATAAGTTAAAAGGTAGGTTAATTAAAAATACGCAATTTACTGCAAATTCTCGGCAACATAATAAGAGAGTTAGTTTATGACTAAAGCAAAATATGAAAATCAATTTAAAAAGTCATTCAAAATATGCAGTGACGTATAATAATAGTATAATACATTGAATGATTTGACCGCTCTTCCTAAATATATATAGCAATGCAAAGATATACGCAGCGGGGAAAAGAGAAGGCGAGAAAGTCAACTTTTATTTGATACACAAACTTCATTAATTAGTTATAATTAGAGAGGGGCAGCTCATGAGAGTAAGCAAGAAAGCAAATAATTATTAATGTATGTCTAGATGAGGTTGCTAACATAAGCATCCGCGTCTTTGGATAATTGAATAACAGCTTGAAGCAAGGAGGTTGGGTCTGAAGTGTCATCGTCTGGCTTCTGATCATATTCCGAGGTCAAATTTAAAACGCTTCCCGACAAAACGTTTGGAGTCAGCTTCAGAAGAAACTTGAAGTTGTCGTGTATCTCCAACAGATCTCCCTCTATCACTTTGAATGTGACTGATAGCTCTGTGTGATTATGTTTATACTTTCCACCATCTCCTTAACCACCTGTGGTTTCCCATCCGTGTACGTTTTCCCACAAAAAAGCATAACTGGTTAATTTTCAACTCTATATGGACGACTATATATAGTGTTTAAGATTTTCAAAAGAATTCTTCAGTGAAGCAATAATTAGAATTCAATCACTTACCTATGGTATATATAGTGGGAGGAAGAGGAAGCTTACAGTACCGCATTCACCTCCAACAAGTTCAAGTCTTTGTGCGATGTCAGGGGAAATAGCTAGTGAGAAGCTCATATATATATATATATATATATATATTTATATATATAATCTGGTCGAGAATATTTCAAGAAGTCAAGAACCTTCACAGCTGAAGTCTTGAGCTCAACATCAGCCTCCAGAACTAACCACAGACATCTCTCTCTCTGTCTCTCTCTCTTTTTTGATGTACCCTCTCTCTCTCTCTATAATTAATATACTTCTTTATTTTCAACTTTGTAACGTGTAATTTGCAACTATTCTACTAATAATTATAACTGAAGATTGTTTACTTTTGGGACCTAATTATATAATTATATTGATTTTCGCAGACCTAATAGTTAATCCCTCACTATTATTTTATTCAAGATTATAACAGCTACGTAAAAGAAATTGCTACGACACTTCTTTTAGCAACGATTTTATTTTCAGGTGCTACAAAAGTCATTGCTAAAACGTTTTTTTTTCCCGTTGGCCCTGGACTCGTTCAGCTGAACAAATCAATCATTTTGTTAAAATTTAATGATATTTTCTTCAATAATTGCGATCTATCAAACAAGAGTTTTTCTGACATGACATATACTTTATACATGTATTCTATATTATAAAAATAAAAAAATACGGATAATGTAAATAAAAGATATAAGAAACGTCATTCCCCCACATCTTCGATTAGCTAACCAACAATAATATATCCTCCCAAGGACCAGAATGCATTACAGATTTCGTACGTATTTAAGGGACCTTGAATAACACCAATCTTCCCCAACCATTCGTCTTCTTATTACACGCAAGTGAAATCTAAGTTGTGAGAGAGAAAGAGAGAGATGTCTGTGGTTAGCAGTCTGGAGGCAGATCTTGAACTCAATACTTCAGCTGTGAAGTTTCTTGAAATATTTTCGACCAGAATATATGAGCTTCTCACAATCTCACCTGAGATTATACAAAGCATTGAAATTGTTGAAGGTGAATGGGGCACTTCAGGCTTCGTCTTCCTCTCTCATTATACCCTGCTAGGTGAAAGCCACCTTCAACTTCACTCTCTACCTTTTAAATTACTGCTTCACGTACATATGTATGATTCCTTTTGAATCTTAACACTAATTTCAATTTAATTCTCATCCATGAAGCTGAAACCTGCAGTTAATCTTATAATATGAAATCTTGATTCTAATTTCATCAGCACTGTGATTAACACTTTTAAATCAGATGGTACAGCACAAGTAGCTAAGCTGGTGGTGGAAAGCATAAACTTAGTAGACCTATCAATGACGTTCAGAGTGATAGAGGGAGATCTGTTGGATGTGTATAATAGCTTCATGGTTTATCTGAAACTAACTCCAAATTTACTGTCGGGAAGCGTATTGCATTGGACCTTTGAATATGAGAAGCCAAGCTCAGACACTGCAGATCCAACCTCCTTGATGGAAACTGCCATTCAAGTCTCCAAAGACGTTGATGCTTATGTCAGCAACCTCATCTAGAGACCTTCCAATTCATAATTATTACTCCATCTTGATCTCTTGCTCGTAATTAAGCTGCCCTACTGCTTGAACAAGTTTGTGTGTCAAATAAAAGTTGACTTTGTCAGCTTGTCTTTTCCCCGATGCGTGTATCTTTGTGTTTTGCTGTACTTATAAGAAAATGAGTTTAACGGCGCGCTTTACATGAGCCACCTCTTCAATATATATATGCTTTATTTATTATTGTTGTATTTCGGATAAACTAAGATATTATAAGTGATTGAGAAATGTTTCTAATATCGATTACACTAACCTATTTATTATTCAAACGGTGGATATGGGATATAAATAAATATCGCATCATCCACTCTATACATAGGGATGACCAATATGAGTAGAAATACAATGAAATATGTTAATTGAATGATCCTCTTTCTTTTCTCTTGTAAGGTATTTACTGTGTATAAATAGAAACACCCAGTAGATTGCTTTGAAACCAAATCTGATGTCTCTCTTTTCGTCCACTTATTTTGTAACAATTATATATGACCAATTGGAAATACAAATAGAGACGCGGACACAAACAGAGAGTTCATAGGCTGGACATCATCTCAATCGAGTGACCAAGCCTAGCCCAAAGATGCCTCCCGCCAGCCCAGGTCAGACTAAGGTTAGCTAAGAATCAAATTACAGGATGGAAGATAGATAGCATTCCAGGAAAGGATGCATCCTTAATTAGTATAAGAGCTGGAACTTAAATTAAATCTAGTTATAAATATAAGATATCTATTCAATTTATTTTCCAAATTTATAATTGTTTGTCAAAATATTCCTATTGAGTGTAAAGAGTTCACCGAGAACTAGTTCCAGCATACACGATTAAGGAAGATAATTTTAAAAAGTCAATACATATTTGTTATAAATAACTAATTTAACAAATTTTTTTAATATCTTGAAATTAATTATATATATAGCTTTTATATTAAGAACTGAAGATAATATACGACAAGTGTTTAAGTTTAGCAGGTTGAAAGATAATAATGTTGAGGGAGATACGCCAAATCCTTTTTTTCCTGTAATGTGTTTTTTCTTTTTCTCTTGAATACAACCGAATCTGACTGTTTCACTTTAATAGGAAGTACAATCACAACTGACCAATAATCGCGTGAAATTATCTTAGGTGATAAGAGTAGGATGATGTTTGGATAGAAATCAAACTCCAACCCTCCACATGTAACCCATGGGGGCAAAAATCATTCAATTTGTCGGCCACCATTATTTTGATTAGCCTTGTCACTGAGACCATTCGATCGCCATTCGTGTCATCCTATCTATCCCTCCCTTCTCGACTTAACCTTTTGTGTTTTCATATAAAGCCTTGCTTTTGTACTGGCCTTGAGACCAAGGAGACAAGTTGAGCGGTTCATATTTAAAGATTAATCAAATCATAAATAATGTTGGAACAAATGATGAGGAGGGGAAAAATAATGTGTACCAGATCCATCCAACCAAAACAAGGTTTAAAACGCAGAGCCGCTGGTTTAAAGTAATTATATTATTCGTTGGCCATAAGGTTAATTTAACTCGCATTAACCATCACATAAAATTACTAATTTTAATAACTGAATGATATTTGTTGACCCATCGAAAAGCAAATGGCCCCAAGCTAATAAAAGCACGCTGCAACCATGCGTCTTGTTGAGCACCACTCCCTCACTCCCACTCTCCATCATCATCCTTCTCCGCCTTTATACAGTTCCACATCTCACCACATGTTACATTACTCACCTACCATCAAACCCATTACTAATCTAATTAATGAAATATTGAGTTGTCGCCTTCAAAAATTAATCATGTAACATCAAAGCCAAACAGTATAATTTTTACATGGCTCTGTTTCATTCCTAGATTGGGAAAAGAAATAGTACTACCTCGGTTCTTAATGTAAGATCTAGTTACGGAGATTAAAGAAATTAGTTACTTATTATAAATAGGTGTTGTCTTTCCGAGAATACCCTTGCTAATCATATATATTAGCTAAAATTGTGATCTGATGAAATTTTTAACATGTGTAACTACTACAAGGACTAAAAAAAAAAATGAAAGATAAAGTAAATTGAGGTCTTATATTTAAGACTAAATTAAAATCAAATAAAGCTCTTATATTACCCAGAGGTTATAATATTTTGATAGGGAAGACAAAATATATGCACCAAGTAGAAAAATCTAGCTAGTAAGCACGAGAATTCGTGAGAGAGATTGAGAAATTGGGTTAAGTCGACATTATTAACCACCTGATCAGCACTGGGAGAAACTTTCTTCTATTTAAGGTCCAATAAGCAAGCATATCTTCCACATCTCTGTCCTTATCTCTGTAGCTTGCTAGCTAGCTATCAGAGACACAGAGGCATGGCTCTCGCCGGTACCTTGGAGGGTGAAGTTGAGATCCATTCGCCTGCTGATAAGTTCTTCAACTTCCTTGTAACTAAACTTCACCATGTTCAGAACATCACCGATCACGTCCATGAAACTAAGGTGCATCAAGGAGACTGGCACAGCGTTGGTTCTGATCACGTCAAGCACTGGACTTTTACCGTCGGTAAGCCTTCCTCATAGTCAATTCATTCTTCAGTCCTTTCGTTGTTTCAAATTAATTTTCTCTCCATGCATTATCTAATGCTTCACTCATATATGGTTCACTTATTTAGTAAGCATTATTGACGATCATTATTACAGATGGTAAGGTGGAAACTTGTAGGGAGCACATTGAAGAGATTGATCGAGAGAAGAAGTCGATCACGTTCAACAATTTTGATGGACATGTTGGTGAGAAGTACAAGACTTTAAAGTCTAAGCTTGAGGTGGTTGAAAGGGGCATTAATAATGGGGCCGTTGCGAAATGGACTTACCAGTATGAGCAGCTCCGTGAGGATGTGCCTCCTCCACAAGCCTACTTGGACTTTGTCATTAAGACCACTAAAGATATCGATGCTCATCTTTTAAAAGCATAAACATCAAATAGAACTATGGCTTCATGTTTTGCTTCTTCAGGAAAAAGGGAATCTATCTATAATTAATTATATTAGCCAAGCGTGTGAACTCATCTATAATATCGTTATTGGTGCCGAAAATTAAATAAAGATGCGTGTAATAAAGTGTTTGATCTTTGATTCGTGTGCTTAATGACGAGATGTTGGTTATATTAGGTATAAATGAAAATGGTGCGAGTGATCTTATGGCCTATTAATGATACATTTCCATGATCCCCTGAAATTTTTTTTTTTTTTACTTCATTGGCTAAAATAATCAGTCGATCGACTTTGCCTATTCTACAGGAGCGATGATATAATTAATTAACATGAATGCAGAATTACAACTCGTTGATGATCTCTAATGTCAGTGGGCCGGGTCGACTCCTTATTATGTTCACCCAAAAAAAAAAAACTGTCTTCAATTAAATATTTTAGTAGTTGATCTTAAATTTGAAATAATTAATCTGTATCCAATAAAATTATGTGTGCGCGCGCACACGCGTGCAGATAAAACACTTTTTGTAAGCACAACAACTAGATATATATATATATATATATATATATATATCGTCAAGTGAACTAGAGTATGTTATATTAGTACAATAAGCCATTGCTTTTACAAGAAAAAAAAAATAACGAAGCAAATTTGTGGTAGTTTTACTATTATTTTTAAAAAAATTCTGAATTTGAGTTAAGAATATTTTGAATTTTCAAGCAAAACACATGAGGTTGCCTTTACCTCGCTTGACATCATACAAAGTCTTTTGTTTTTTCCCCGACCAGTCTGATCACTACTCTATTTTTCTGCATATGATCTTCCTACTGTGTGGTTGTTCTTCCATTTCACGCACTAAAAAGGTTTGGTTATAGCTACATATGGCAATTGATGTTTTGGGCGTATAATATAACTATGGGTCACATTCAAAGTGATACAGGGAGATCTGTTGGATGTGTACAATAGCTTCAACTATATTAATTCAAAATTAAAACTAAATTTTTTTTTTCTGATCAAACTAATCAACTTGTATCCCAACCTCAATCGATCAAAACAAAAGTTACGGACGTTGATGCATGCTTAAGTTGGCAACCTCATCTAGACATTAAAGCTATTGTACACTGAAGCAGGTCTTTGAAGAAAGAAGATAAGGGGAAAAAAAACTGCAAAGAAAAGAAAAAATAAATAATAAAAGGGAATGACCACAAAAACGGGGTGTTGTGAATGAAAGCATGAGGGTAAATTGTTTGCAAATTCCATCGGGCAATTTAGAGGAGAAGGGAGGTCGCCATCTTCATCCTCATTCATACGCCTTCGCCTTTTCTTCCTCTTGAATCATCACCATAAGCTGCCACACTCCAAAAAAATACAGCAAACCATCATCATTCTTCTGGGGCGAGAAATAGGAACGGGAAGGCGATTGCGAACTAGGTGGCTGATCAAGACCAAAGACAAAGGACAATCGCGAGCCTGGTGGTTGAAAACCAGAGATTCGAAAGATAATCATGAGCCAGAGACGTTCTTGGCCAGAGAGGTAATGGGAAAGAGGCATGAGAGAGAAGGGGTAGATAAGGGTTGGTAAAATTTTCAGAAGACCAGTAACGGTAAAATGACTTCTCCACCGTTGACCGTAGCATCTTGTGGCTTCCACGGTACTATGCTTTTACTCCTGTAAGTCATATTGAGAAAAAGTTAATCCAAACGAACATTTGTCTTCAAACATGCCACCAACTCACGTTTTGCACATTCCAATGCATGTTTTGATCTCAAAGCGGAGATCCAAACACATGCTAAGTTGCCCATATGTTGTGGGTAATCAAGTTGGTGTGCCGATTGCCAAACAGAGCATGACTTTGTCAGCTATATATGCGAGCATTTGCACGTAGCTAAGCTAATACCAGTAAATAAAATGCACCTGCGACTACTTCCTATATTCCCTAATTAAATAATACAAATAGATATAGCTAATATCGTTTCTAATTGGGTTCCAAAAGTCATATGATGATGACTTGTTGAATGCTTAATATAAATTAAATAGTTAGATGGGTTGATAAGGCCTATTTGAATTTGAAACTACAATAATATGAGGTGAGGATATTAGCAGTAGCACCTGCAAAGAAACAATTAATCCGAGTCACGTTCTAAGGATACTATCTTTAAGAGCTATTCCGTAATCACCGACAGATAAGAATGCAGCACTCCCCAGGATTGAACAAATTCTTCGTGTGAAACAGGATGAGCAGAATAACATAAGATAATAGTAAACTCAATAGGTAAAAAAACACACAAGAGGGGTAAGAGAGGAGCTCGAAAACTCTAGAGCTATGTGTTCTGAACTTTAGATTGAAGCACATTTTTATAGGCCTCCATGATCTAAACGTTGCTTGCCTCTTAATGATAATAAAATTTCAGTTCTGAATGTTGAAAATCATTGAATAATTTAATTGCATAATCTGAACTGTTGGAGGCAAAGGAAGAAAGCATTCTGTTTTAAATTTCATAATCATCTTTTGATACATCAAAAAAGTTTAAAAGCACCAGGATTTCAAACCTTTCAAGCCATTAGACAATTATAGAAAATTTCCGTTCAGCAATTTAAATGCTTCAATGCATTCAAGGATTTTTCGGTTTAGGATTTTAATGGGCCACTTTTAAATCTCTAAGGCATTGAAAATCCATTTATAACATTAAAACTATTTAACATTTGATTTTCCTATTCCTAATAATAATAAGAAAATCTGTCCATGATTAATGTTCAATTTGTTTTTATCTTCCTACATTCCCAATTAACGCAGTATCCTTTCTTTGACACACCCACACAAATATCACAACATAGGAGGCCCGTATTATGATACCTATCTTCGTATGGCATAAACCCTAAGTTATATGTGAAATGTGTGAGGAGGAGGAAGACGAGATACGCCCAATACAACTGAATTTGGCTTCTTCTGTACAGTTAAGAGCCTGTAGTATATCAGTTTGCAGTTTGATCTGGAATAATAATAATGCACAACAAGAAACGGTGTGAAATAATGATATAATTTACCACGTGCAGAGAACATGGCAAACTGCTTATATAGTTATATTCCAAACATATTTGTAGTTCATTTTCTCCCAAGATTCTTCATCTTCTTTCTCTATGGACGGTTTTGGCGCTGTGGCTGTGTGGCGCTATATAGTTTCTCATTATCTGTGCAATCTTGGATTATCATTTATCAACATCGTTTTATTGTTTGCCCAAAAATGGAAAATAATTTATGGTCCCTAATCACAGTTGTCGCTTGTACGACGACTGACATTAAATATTCAGATTTAGATCACTGATATCTTGATGTTGTTAAAGGATGTTGACTTGGCAAAAAAATTGATGGTTGATTTAATTTAAATCAAATTGGCAAGCTAATGTTGACATAATTTATAGTAGATACTCTCATTTCTAGATAAACTATTGGAGGCGCGTTTAAATTGTTGATTTTATGCGCAACTTAAGACAATCAGAACTTGACTACTAACTTCTATAAAACTAACAATTTTATGTTTGGAAGCCACAAATAATGTAATACGTTAAATCCTTTTAAATTATTCTTGAAAAGTGTAAGATATTCAAATTCAATCCATACAGTTGACTAGTATCATAACGGACAAAAAATGTTAATTAGTATAATAAGCCAATTCTCTGTCATATTTGTGGAAAAATTATTAATTTTCTACTTGATCATTATTGAGTCGATATTTTGTCTTTTTTTTGGTTTTTGGTCAGCGTAACAGATATCTGGTTTTTTAAAAGAAAATCAGTATAGCCGAGGTTAAATATTCTAAAATCCAAAATAATGACATAATATTATAATTATTTATTGGATTTAACTAATATATATTCTTGTCAATTGGTCGAAGGTCCATTTAATTTCACAGTTTAATTTCGGCCTCAAAAGGATCAACCCGGCATAGGATGCCCTCTTAGCACATGAAATCAAGAATGCTCACCTGATATTGGGCCACGATCTGTGGACATGAGTAGTTAGCTAGGTCATAAATGATACTACAAGCAAAGGAAATAAAGGATGATGATAGGACCAACAAACGATGGTGGGTTTAGTTGAGATTTTTAACATTTGATAATTTAGTTATATGATATCATTTATCACAATCTGATTTTCTTCATGTTTTGAAATTCAGTTTGGAGCCCGATCCCCCACATACACAGGACATGCACAACAGACAAAATCTCAAAAAGAAAAACGTGAAAGTACATAAGAAAAACGTGAAAATTATAAAACATCAGTATCACTTAAGAAAAGCAAATTAAGCGCCCTACCCTTAGCTTGGGTTGAGCCCAAACCCCTACCTAATATTTTTGCATCAAAAAGAAAAAAAGAAAATGAAATTTTAGGTGCATAGTAGAGAAAGTTTCTTGTATTTAAGGTGCAACAAGCAAGCATCTCCAACCCATCCGATCCATATCGCTCTCTTCTTTTCTTGAGCTGAAATCAGTGAGAAATGGCTCTGGCTGGAAAATTGGAGGCTGAAGTTGAGGTTCATTCACCTGCTGCCAAGTTCTTCAGCCTCTTCGTAACTCAACTTCACCATGTTCAGAACATTAGTGATCTAGTGCACGAAACTAAGGTGCATCAGGGAGACTGGCACGGTGTTGGCTCTGATTCTGTTAAGCACTGGACTTATACTATCGGTAACGAAGCTTTTACCAAATACCCTTACCCATCATCATGCGATTAATTTCAAGGGTTTTTGATCAATTTCGCTTATTTTGCTAATGTTGATGTATGTTAATTACATACAGGAGATAAGGTAGTGAACTGCAAGGAGCACTTTGAAGAGATTGATCATGAGAACAAGTCACTCACATTCAACCTGTTTGATGGAGATGTTGGAGAAAAGTATAAAAGCTTAAAGGCAAAGCTTCAAGTCGCTGAAAAGGGCAGTGGTGCCCTTGCCAAATGGACTTACGAGTATGAGAAGCTCAGCCCGGAAGTCCCTCCTCCGCAAGGCTACTTGGACTTTGCCACTAAGGTTACTAAGGATGTTGATGCTCATCTCATAAAGGCATAGCCCTTTAAAAGCAATATAGATTTGGCTTTGTGGTTTTTGTTAGGGTTTTATGTGAACCAACTGTGTGTGCCAAGAATAAGAATGCATGTTTCGCTCTTAGGCGAAAAAGATGCATACTTGTGTGTTAAAATAAGCACCAGACGCCGTAAACAACTTATGGCGTCTGCTGAATATAAACAGAAGCCGAAACATGATGAATTAATTAGCTACCACTTCTGTTCCTTTAATGACAAAGCAAAATCGAGTAATTATGTTAGTATTTTGTACTAGTGTGCTTGATGTTTTTAGCATTGTGCTTCGTTATGAAACGTTGGTTCTGTTAATGGGACAGTTAAGTTTATTGTCTTCGTCATTTTATTCAATTTTAACTAGTCCTTTATAATTAAATCCCTATGATTTACATCAATTTTTTTTTAATTTAGTCCTTGCCGCTAAAATTTTGCTAGTATTCATTAAATTTCATTATTACAGCTCATTCTATATTGTTTTGACACTCTTAATATATGTAATTTGTACGAAGAAAATTAATAAAACTGTAAATAATAAAAGGAGGAAAAAGTTATGTTATTGAAGACATTCAGTTTAAGGTACCTACCATTTTTTTTAATCTCATACCCGGAAAAGACCTGCTTTACCATGTTTTGCCTTATATATAACGAAAAGGAAATATGAGGAGTGTTAATTTTATACAAGGATCTATATATACATATATATATATATATATATCTGTGTGGGTGTGTATAATAGACACACAGTACACGAGAATTGAAGAGGATAAAATTATTTTAGCGTGTAGTCATTTCATAAATTCAATTAAATACATGAATCAACGACTGGGAAATGTACCTCCTAACAAATCCTCCAGTCCTTAATATAGAACCTAATTATTGAATTGATTTAGTCATAAACGTATTTATTTCTCATATTTCTCAATTTTTTTTCTAAATTGCCTCTATTAATACTCTGTCAACCATAATCAAATAAGAGAGGAAGAAGAGTTATTAAAAAAGATGATTATAGTGTTTTAAAAAAAAACATATCATATTTTTATAATTAATTAACTTATCTAATTTACTTAATTTAATCAAATTAGTTAAATATACCTCATATACAGGACTAGAGAAGTAATTAACAACACTGCATTTGACACCGACACGTACTGTAGCTACGACATTAAAAGTGATGAGCTCTATTTCAGCAGTTGCCCTTCTAATAATACATCTGCTGTTCTTAACAAACCGTCAAACAGAATGCATGTGGACGTAACTAGTGGATTCAATTAATGTTGAGTGGGGCTCAGTTTCTATTTGGATGAAGGCCTGGAATTAGAAGCACATTAATTATATATTCAGCACTTAAAGTGGACAGAAGTTAGATCAGGGCAAGAGAGAGAAGGGATGCTAAAAGAAGGAAAAGCAGAAAAGCACGCATCTTGCGACAGAGGGGGGGGGGGGAAACCATTCTTGTATATTCCTATGATAGTCATTATATTGATAGGATTTTATATAAATTTCATTAATTACTGGATCAGGTTATAAGTTTGTTAGCAGGTTTGAAGACATCTAGCTCCTTATTTTCAACAATTGGATCATCAATTAGTTGCTTGGATTGCCAACAACCTTATAGCGTCGATAATAACACTTAGGCCGTTAGTCTGTAATTTTGTAAGAATGTTGATTTAGTTCTATGACCGTTAGCATTCATTAGTGAATTTGATTAAGGCTCTTTATAGTTATATGTTGACAGTTGTTTTATGGGTCCACATACATGACCCGCGGTTCTTGCTCTTACCTTTGAGGAGTTTTCTCATGTTTAAGACGGTGGTGCTTCTTAATCTATTTTTACTATTTAATTTTTATCATATATCGGTTTGAATTGTTTTTCGTAGATTCCTATAGGTGATGAAAATTTATTTCTCGTCCCGTAAGTTATTGTTCCAGTCACAATGAACGATGAGCCAACTTAATCACCAATTAATACTGCAAAAGTACAGCAATATAAATTAAAATAAATCCTCAGCTAACTATATGGATTTTTTAATTATCATAGAATAAAAATATATATATTTTTATAAACCATCATTTCATTCATTTAATAAAGTTTATTTTTCGTAGATTGTAGGTTCATCACATTATTATTAAATATTGATGTAATTATTTTATTTTTAATAAAAAACTTAAGTATAACCATATGGCCCTTAATTATGCTATATCACTGGTGCATCTATTAGCCTAATCTTATTTATGATGAATTTAATACATCTCGTCTCCATGTGCTATTTTTTATTATATCCAACGTCATAATATTATTTATAATTTAAGGTCCCAGAAACACACTATAGATACAAATAACATCAAAATGTTATGCACCATACGTTAGGATGTTGGATGTATTTGAAAAAAAAAAAATCAGGAGATATTGAATGTTCTTTACCCTAAGAAAAACGTGAGGGAACATGCAAAGAAAGCAACATTTAAGGTACAGTAAAGAAAGTTTGTTCTATTTAAGGTCCAACAAACAAGCCTCTCTCCTGCCACATATCCATTACTCTCCTTGTTTCATCTTGAGCTCAATATCAAAGAGAAATGGCTCTCTCTGGAAAATTGGAGGCTGAAGTTGAGTTGCAATCACCTGCTGCTAAGTTCTTCAACTTCTGCGTAACGCAACTTCATCATGTTCAGAACATTAGTGATCTTGTGCACGAAACTAAGGTGCATCAGGGAGACTGGCACGGCGTTGGCTCTGATTCTGTTAAGCACTGAACTTATACTGCCGGTAAGCTTTCACCAAATACACGAAAACTACCCGTACTGATTAATTAAGCTCACTTGCTAATGTTGATCGATCTTAAGTACAGAAGGTAAGGTAGAAACTTGTAAGGAGAGCTTCGAAGAGATTGATCATGAGAACAAGTCATGCACATTCAACCTGTTTGATGGAGCAATTGGAGAAAAGTATAAGAGCTTAAAGGCAAAGCTTCAAGTGGCCGATAAGGGCAGTGGTGCCCTTGCCAAATGGACTTACGAATATGACAAGCTCAGCCAGGAAGTCCCTCCCCCACAAGCTTACTTGGACTTTGTCACTAAGGTTACCAAGGATCTTGATGCTCATCTCACAAAGGCATAGCCCTCAAAACATCGAGCAGAAGGAATATATGTAATTTGGCTTGTGTGTGGTTATTAATTAGAGGGGTTTTATAATCTAAATAATGTGCGTGAACCTATAATGTTGGTACCTATAAATAAGGATGGGAATTTCCTTCCACCAGCAGGGAGAGAAGCGATTCCTTCACATGTATTAATGTATATTAAAGTTTTTGACCTTTGTAAGTGCGCTTAATGTTATAAAATATATGTTGATTATATTAATGTGATGCAGAGATCATATCTTTGTCCCTATGATTTTAAATGTTAGCTTGATCCTAAAAGCCAGTTGAAACTCAAATCTGTCAATATGATTGTCATAAATCTCAACCAAGCTCTATCAATAAATTCTCTGAAAGCTCAGCTGGTTTAGACGGGAAGGCTTGTGTGTGGCTACTGGCTCAGGTGGTTGAGTCCTAGAAAACAAGATATTCAAAGTGTCCATTTGCAGTAACTATAGAAAAGTTTACCAAGACAAATTTTTTTATGGAAACTATTGGAAGTCGTTACCAAAAATATTGTTATAATTGTACACAAATTTAAGAGGAAGAGATTTGATAGCAACTATATTAAAAGTGACGATAGATAGGAGTTGTGTGCCCCTGCTAATTTGGTAAGCTTTCACAAAATCTTGCCATTCTTTGGCACACCAAAATTATGTGTCCCGTTATGATGAAGCAGTTGCAAGAGTTTAAATTTTGCTTCTTGGTTTAATAATGCAGTGAGTTTTGTCGTCAAATCATTTTATTTCTCTAATTTAAACTATGATATGCAATCCCTTGTAATTTCATATAGGAAGCTAGGAGTTCAGTCCCTGCAACATATTACCTCCGGTCCTAATTATAAGATCTCATTTGTAGTTTTTAAACAAGATCTTATAAATAAGACCGCAAATAGTATATCTTTTGACACTTTAATTCCTTAATTGAATTTATATATTCTTTTACATGGTCTGTCCCTTATTAAAACTGTGTAGATTACGTACTTCAAATTGCAATTCCCTTCATTGCATGAGATGGAATATTTACTCTACTGTAACAATTCATACTACGGGCGAAACAGATTATAAGTCTCGATCGAGAGATTAATTTGCATGTATATACACAGGAATATATTAGTTTACTAATAGCTCAGAATATAGAATTACCTGCCGAAGGGATAGCAAAGGAATTAAGATGAATTGTAAATTAGGCTTAGTTTACGCTACATAATTCTCATGCTGATTCACTTATATATAAGTGAAAAGTTTATATTGGTTAATCTACTTGATCTTAAGTATGTTAAAATGATAATTAGTGGAACTTTGCAAGGAGAACTTTGAAGAGATTGATCATGAGAACAAGTCATTCAGATTGGAGCAGCTGTTTGATGGAGATGTTAGAGAAAAGCTAATAAATAGGTGACAAAGAAGGGGCAATGGTCCCCCTCTTCTTAAATATCTCCAGTTTTTTAAATTTTCATAAGTTTCAGCATTCAATCAACACCTCATAAATATAAGGTACCCCCAACCAACTCTAATAATTTACAAATTATTAGCTCAGGTATGAAGCTGCTTCATTGTCCCTTTCCTATATGTGTCTACTATTCTTAACAAGCATTCAAACAGTATATTATAAATATGTGTTAGCTAATGCAGCTGAGCTGCAAATGGCTATTCAAATCCTTGATTATTATGATTATTATTATTATTATTATTATTTGGGTTTGGGTGGTGCTACGACCCTTGAGAGAGATTAAGTACGTAGTGGGCGCTCATCATTATATTGTGGAACTTTATACTTCATCGTTTCATTTAAAATGATAAGTGATAACGTAATTTATAGTTCACATTATGTCATTTTATTTATCGTACACTTTTTTTATCAAACTTAACATAATATTTTACTTGATGATTTAAATCATAATTAAGCAATAAACAATATTATGCAGGCTACACAGTGTAAAGTGTCGAGTCCAATAAGTTATATACTATGCTCTTCCTTAAAAGGAATGTGTGTGTGTGTGTGTGTGTGTGTGAAAATTATAATAAATCACTTAGGGAGAATAACCTTAGGGTAACTCGTAAAAGAAATTATTGATGCTTCATCAGTATCATAAGCACATTTATTTGTAATTTATCCTACGGAGATTAATGACCATATCATACCTCATTAATGAACTGCTGTTTCGAAATAGGTACCAAAGTGTGTCTATATATAATTTCCTTATAAAGTACTACGCCTCTGATCTTTAATATAAGAATTAGTGGACTAATTTGAGTAGATTAAGAAAATTAGTTAAGTTAATTATTTTATAATAAAGAGGTGTTGTTTTTTCTAAAATATTCTTGCTAATCAAGTGTATTGGTTAGAACTACTGTTATTACAAGGACTATCTTAGAAACAAATGGATAAATATAAGAAACATAATGAATTATGATCTTATATTTAGGATTAAAATAAAAGTCGAACAATTTTTTATAGTAAGGACTGGAGGTAGTAGTTAAATGTATATTTTTAATTATCTGTGATATTTTAGCTAACCTTTTAGCAAGTAGCATAGATATATATTCTCATATTCTCAACCGCTCAAATAATAAAATTATTGTGAGTGATTCAGTAGAGATATGCATGTCTGTCTATTCTTTATAAGGCTCAAAGGTTCCTTCCAGTACTCCACAACAATCTCTCCCTATTCCTTGAGGTCTCGCGATATGACAAATTAAAGAGCTTGAAGATGAAGCTTCATGTGATTGAGAAGGGTAATGGTGCGCTTACATAGTGGGCTTTTGAATACGAGAAGCTGCATGAGGGCGTGCCTCCTCCGGAAGGCCACTTGGACCCTTATCACTAACATTACTGAACATATTGATGCTCATCTTATGAAGGCATAGCCCTCAAATATCAGAGAGAAGGAATACTAGGAATTAGCTTGTGGTTATGAGAGGGCCCTTATCCCAATGGTGTCAGCTTATATACTCCTCCGGCCCTAAATATAAGACCCTTATAGACATTATATACATTATATAAGGGTCTTATATATATATATATATATTATATAAGGGTCTTATATATATATATTATATATTATATAATATATATATAAGACCCTTATATAATATATATATATATATAAGACCCTTATATAATGTATATAATGTCTATAAGGGTCTTATATTTAAGGTCGGAGGAGTATATGGTATTGTTGGTATCAAGAATAACGATACGTGTCCAAGTTCACTGCTCTTGTGTTAAAAATGTTTGATCTTTGTGAGTGTCTGTGATTATTAAGTTTTTTGATACACACTTATCTTTGTCAGTATTATTATAGTTTTTAGTTTATATAATCCTTAAAGCCAGATTAGTTCGTGGTATAATATAGGACTTGAATAGAGATATCATTCTCATTCTTTTTTCTGTTAAATGAAAAGTTTGGGTAAGTTGAATTTCAAAAACTTACCAATCAGAACATGCCTCTAGACATAACGTTAATACACCATTCTCATTTTGAAATAGGTAATTGAGGACGCTTTGTTTTTCGACCCAATTCTGAATTACAAAAGAAGTTGAGAAACAACAGTATGTGTTTTGCTCTAAAATTTTAATCATAGAACCTTGTGTTATCGAATAAAATAATCAATAAATTAAATTAACACAAAATCATTCCCTCTCACACACACATGTATGATTTAAATTTGATATTGATATTTCAAAATTTGACATTAAAAACTTCTATCAAATGCTAATAATTTTAGTAGAAGATCAAAAGACACTAAGAAATTTGATTCTAATATCCAAAGTTTAGCACTAAGATTCCAAAATTTGATAGGAGCACAACTTCAAAACATCGATGTGAAATTTTAGAACCTTCTAGTCCTAAACAAGATTTATTTTTTGTTCTGAATATGTCATTGTAGTTTCAATGAGTTAAAAATTAAATTATTAAAATTATAACATGGAATGTCCGTCATGTCGTCGGTATAACGGTGAGAAAATTTTTAAATGATAAACCCACCATTGCGGCCTCTCCAGGTTCCTGTACTTCTATCGCCTTACTCCATCTTTTAGACTTGTTGCCTCTCAAAGTCTTATTGACTTTATTCAATATTTGAGATTAGAAATAAAACAAGCATATTTTTCATTCATATTTCAGGTAAGGGTCGTAGGAAACTTTGAATACACCATAACACTTGCTTAAACCTATAACTTATTCCTCAAGACCTCAACTGACCATAAAAATTTAAAATGGACACTATAATCTTTTGAATTATATTCAATTCCAGGTCTTGAAGTGAAAGCTTTTGTGTCATGCCCCGTGGGTAGAAGGCATTTACTGAGATTGCATTCTTTCCATTCCTCTTCGAGAAAACAGGTAGGATTGATAGTGTCCCACTTCAGTATTAATGAGGTTCTTTCCTAATTTATCCATTAGTTCAGCTAATGGGATAGTTCCTCATGGTATTCATCAACCAATTATTACGCTTACCTATTCATACACCTCATACCACGAACGTTGCTTCTGCTAGCGAATCAAGCAAGTGCTGCAGTTCTTATCCAATTGTTAACAATTCTCGTTTCCTCATATAATGTCAACTCTATGGCTGTACTATCAAATGACAACGTGTCTAAATTATCTAGAATTTGTGTCTTGATAAGTCCCCAAAAATTGTCATCTAAGATCATCCACAGCAGCATTCAACTCCATATTAGGAAACTGCATACCATATAAATTCGTGAAGTCACGCAAATGGATCATCGGATGAAGTCACACATATAAAATCTCGCACATGCTTCATCCAAAAGTCAATAAGTGATTGAAGATTGAAGATCGGTGCATGTCTTCATCACATTCATCATCGGTGCATATCTCCACCTCAATTTTATAACTTCATTTCCTCAATATTCATGGCTTCAAGCTGCTCCACTATACTCTCTTTGCTTTTCTTCCTCTTCCTCCTCCTCCTCCTCTTGAAGTAGATGTCCCTACCCTGCATTTACTTGGTTCTTCTTTCTTTTAGCCTATGAGATTACTTACCCTCCTACCATAGCCATCCAATTACTGATATCTCCGATTCTTCTTGTAATGTGGAGCTAGGTTTCCTTTGATTAAGGATTTTTGTGGACCATTTGTCAGTTAAGCCAATTCTTATTATTGCATCCTGAGTGATGTGAGGAATTTCAAACCCTTTCTAAGTGTTAGGGTTGTGAAAAAAAATCTGGTGGTCCAGGTAACTTGGTCCAGTCTAACCCCAAAAAAACAGCCCAAGCCATAAAACCAACTAGAACAGATTGAGTTGATCATCGAGTCAAACCAGATTTCGGGCTAACCCCAAAGACCGTGTAGTCTAGTATAGTCCAGCCGGACATGTAAAAAACTTAAGCAACGTCATTTTAATTCCTTACTATTTTCTTTCCTATTTACTAATTTTTTTTCTGAACCCTAGTACATCAATTCAATCGACACCTATTCTTCAACTTCTCCTCTTCCTTCGCGGCCAACACCTCTTTCTTCAACTTCTCTTCTTCCTTCAATTTACTTCTCTTATTCTTTTGCGGTTGCAATCCCCCTCTCCAGCACCTTGTTAATTTCTTCTCTCTCTTCTTTTCTCTAACATGAAAGAATAGAATAGTCGCAATCTCTTTCTCGCAACTTGCGCCATCTATTTCTTTTGATTTGGAGATGTTCACAATAAAAAGTATAAATGATGGTTGAAGACTGAACAGCTAATAGATTTGTTAAAGAAGAAGACGAATGCTAACCTAGAGATGAAGAAGAAATCAAATAACAAAACGATCACCAACTTAAGAAGAAGAAATCAAAAAAGAAGAAGATCCATCGCTTAGACACTTGAGTGTATTTTTCTTGTGGCTTCTCCCCTTCTTCTCCTTAGATTAGCAACTTAAAATTGCTTTATTTTTGTGGCGTGGGAACACTAGAAGTTAGTTGCAAGGAGCAACATTTCGACAACCCATTGAAGCTAGAGATGGGGTAAAAGAAAGGGAATGCTTGATCACTCAAGGCATTTAACCTTTTTTTCTTGTTTTTACACAATGGTCTTATAGACCAATCTTGAACTCGAACGACCAAACTCGGTTTAGTTTACCCACGGGTTTGTCCTAGACCAAACCAATCTAATAATTCGAGGCATTTAACTTTTTTTTATTTTTATAAAATGGTCTAATAGACCAGTTTTGAACCCAAAGGACCAAACTTGGTTTGGTCTACCCTTAGGTTTGTCCTAGATTAGCCACACCTTGGGCAACAAAATATAACCCGAGGTAATTTCATACCAGACCTCAGGTTGAGCTTGAACCCGATCGATTTAGTTTGGTCTTTGTGCAGCCCTACTAAGTGTTATGTGCTTACTAAAGCGTTATAGGACATGGCCCAAGGTGTAGGATCATCTAATCAAAGTGGCAAGCAAGTACCCTTAGGTAGGCTAATAAAGGAAAGCTTAATAAAGAGCTTGACCTTAGTAGAGATTGTCTTACCTAGGGCTATGTATATACTAGACCAATATTGAGTTAGTGCCTAACCAATGGTCTAGTCTAGAAAAAGGCTTGTGCTAAGTAAGGCTGACCATGGTCTGGTCCAACCCGAGCTTAATACGAGGCTTGGTCTCCCAGGTTGGGGAACATTCTACCGGACTACATTATTTTTTTTTTTTAAATTTAATCATCTAACCTTAAGGAGAAAAGGGGATTAAAGGAGCTGCTAGAAAAGAAATCACTGTGGCGATGGCATTTCTGATTTATTACTTCTTCTCCTTCCTCACCTTGTCACCACTGTCTTCGGATGTGAGAGAGAAAGGGACAACGCGATATCGCGATGAATGGAAGAAAGCCAACTGAGTTCCTCACCTCACTAACAAATAATCAGTTATAGGAAAATTAGTAAAATATGGTTACATCTAAAAAGAGGGGCGGCCAGTAGGAACCCTGCAAGTAATGAGAGACCACCGCCTAACCCCATGCAAACCCTGCTGGATCATCTGGAACAGGTAATTGAACAAGTACGAGAAGAAATGGCGAGGGGAAGACATTAGACGAGATTTTGCATGTCTTGAAAATGGGTTTTGCATGTCTTGAAAATGGGTTA
Organism: Neltuma alba; assembly: GCF_004799145.2. Taxonomy (NCBI): domain Eukaryota; kingdom Viridiplantae; phylum Streptophyta; class Magnoliopsida; order Fabales; family Fabaceae; genus Neltuma; species Neltuma alba. The sequence continues at coordinate 23,504 of NW_021634957.1, read as the reverse complement.
GCCCATACTAATTAATTAGTCCAGCCCACTTTACCGAGTTACAAACGGGTCGTACCCATTTGTACTAATCCCCACGAGTTAGAGGCAGCCCATCAAGCTAGCCTATGCCAACCATTAACAACTCTCTTTAAGATTAGTAGTTTGCAATAGAGATTGGCTGCAGGGCGCAACCCTTTTAGCAGAGGAAAAAGTGAACAGGCATTGATGCAAATGCAATCATCCTATTCGTATCTGTTTTCTACAAACATGATATTATATGCCGTTCCATCAACTAAATAACTATGAAACTACTAAGATCACCATTTGAATTGTTTCAACATCGCTGAGAGTAAAAGAAGACCAACAAAGCAAATAGTGGTGTACTGATATATATGGATCCTACGGACGCAAGGAATAATTTATCAGAGAATGAAGGACCAAGCCCAGACCATATCAGTGCTTGTCAATAAAACATTCCCTCATTACCTTGACAAAGAAAAATTCAAGACGCAAGAAAGCAAGAAATTCCAACAAAGCAATGCCAATTTTGCTGTCAGTGTTTTGAACTATGCTGGAGATCTTTCTCTCTCTCTCTGAATTACTCTCTCACAGTTTGATTAGACATCACAATGATGAACAAGGGAGGAAAATTCGGGAAGAAAATAATCACTAGAAAATTCAATCAGCGATATAGTTTGGATAACTTTAACGTAATAATACTGACGGGAAAATCAACAAGAAATATATGTTTTAAAGGGGAAATACATCCACCGACTACGATAAATTCCAATACAAGCCTCCAAAATCATTGCCTATCAGAATCCAATGAAGCCAATAAAAGCTATAAAATCGGTTCTGTCAAATGATATCGAAAGAGAAGGGAGGAAAAATCAAAGAATAACAAAAGAGCTAACGATTTGAAACCTTGCGGGCGAAGAATTCACTAGCAGGAGATCTTGTTGTCGGAACCGAACGCAATCCCTTGTTGCTATACCACTAGTATAGCAGAACACAGACCCAAAGGCGATGATCAACTGCTGAAGATCTGCGATTGAAGAAAGCGGAGAAACCCAACAAACCAGTCAAAAAGAATGAATGGCTGAACAAACAATGCATGTCGGTGGGTCATCCAACGAGGCGAGTTGAACTTTTCAGCAACAGGGGAAGCTTGCTTCTGTTTCCCGCACTGTCAAGCAAGAATTCATTCGTTGAAAAATTCCTCATTCAAGAAGCCAATCACCGCAAATTTCCAGAGAAGAGAAACAAGCTTTTCCCAGCAGGATGTGAAAAGCAGGGATAAATATAGCCGTTGAGAGATAAAGCGGTTGCGTGGGTGATACGCCTCCTGAATTCTTGAAGACTTATTTGTCTTTTTTTTTTTCCAGGTGACTTAACTTTCACGCATCATTTTTTTCAATTTATGACTTTTTTCGAATAAAAAGGCCAACGTGAATACAATATGTTTAGATTAGATAGAAGGTAGCGGCTCCTTATATACAAGTTAAAATAATCACAAGCTTGACCACTTGCGCAACAAAATGATTTTGAATTGTTTGATTCGAATTATTTGATGAGCCGGATTTGAATTATTCATTAAAAAGTCCTGTGTATTTCTACCCTTACTTTTTTCATTTTCATTTTTTTTTTGTTTGAACCATTCATTAAGTACCTATCCATTAACACCCTTTTTTTCAATAAAAGCTTGTTTCCATTTTTCTTTTGAATTCATACCCTTGCTTTAAGTCGTACGGATTATGATGCCTATGTTACAATAATATTTTTTATAAGGAAAAACTAAAAAAGTCATTTGAATTTCAAAATCCTATAATAAGAAAATGTATTTTCATTTATTTTTATGTATCGTTAATTACTATTATAGTATAAAAAGTAAAACTGATTTGAAGTTATTATATTATTAATGTAATATGTGACAGTGTGACGTAATAACGGATTACTATATCTATATCTATATTATATTATAATAATAATAACTCATTTTTCCCGCTCACAATGCATGACATCTACAGATAAATGGATCAAATCGTTGAAGGTGTCGAGGTATCACATCCTCCCCTTCAATCATCCTGTATCTGTCTCTACGATAAGATGAGATCAGAATTTTGCGGAGATCCTCGCTAGATATTATAAAATACTCACTGGCCAACAGTATGATTTGAACTTCTCAACACGAATCACGCGGGTTGGGGCAAAATACAGTTTGCGAGGAAAATTGTTTTGAACACCCCGCGGTTCCTCCTCAATCTCAAAACTTAAGTTGGATCAATGTTGCTTGTTTCAAGTAAAAACCAAATTATGATTTTAATAATAATTTTATGGTGTACAAAATAAATATATAAAAAAATTTATTTTGATTGACATGAAAATACTTTTTAATTTTTTTTTTTGGTGACTTTCCAAACACCTCTTCTGACACACAAATAAACCAACTGCATCTCGTCATGGGCTGGGTCAGACTTCAACCTATGTTGGTTTAGGCCCATATCAACAGTCAAGTAATCAACCGTGCCGATGGATAAACCTTAGGCCGAGCCTTTAAGTGCATAGGCCTAATAAGATGGGCTTGAGCAAAACTGTAGGCTTAAACCTATACCCAGTATGTTGGACTAAGCATATTCACAATGGACAATCATATTTAGTACCCAACAATGTCTCAAATAGGATTACCTCCAATAAGAAGATACCTATACATAGGGGGAAAAAAGGAACAATAATCACATTGCTTGGTTACTAGCACAGATCATTATGTTAACTGATACTGATTCCACATTTCTACATGACACTAAATGGTTCTGCTTCAACTCTGCCGAATATAAACTAAGCAGTCTCAGATTATTGATAATACGAATACACTCACCATCACACGGGTAACACCGTGGATTCATGATAGAAATATCCTACCAAATACAACCCTTCATGACACATGAGGAGAGTCTAGCTCTAATCCTCATTAAACATTGTGCAGAAGACTTAGATCTCAATCCCAGATAAGCCCTTGCAACCTGGAATTTCCTTCCACTCAATTTCGACAACTACGTAGCCACATTCCACGTTTCTCAAAGCAAGAGTCATTTCTTGGGTGATTTTTCCATTCTTCCATATGCAGCTGCTCTCCTCAGCAAGGTAGTTTTTCCCATCTGGTTGAACTCTCTTCACTATACAACCACTCGGCAGGTTGGTCAAGTTCATCTTCAGACACTGAAGATATGGCTTTATGTCTATTTCTGCATCCCCCATTGTGTCATCCCCGGTGAATGTGTCATGGTCGAAAACTGCCTGCAAGGGTCAAGCAAATTTCATAGCCACCATCAACAAGTGAGCATGAGGATAGGACCTAGACTTAGATTAAATTCTTTAGGTGTCTGCTATCAAATATCTGCAAAAGAAAATTCAGCAGCAGCACCATATTATTGACTTCTTGAGGAAAGCACCTCAACATGTGATAATTATTTTATCAGAGAACCTGATGGCATAAACACTCGAAGAACTTAAAAAGCAATTCCTCCTTGTCCCACTAATGACTGCTTCACCTAATAAGGATGTGAATCTGCAAACAGCAATATCACTGATGGTATGAGGCAGCTTGGTTTAGTACTTACAAGATGAACTGGAGAGTTGACGTCCTTAACAGAGAGTGTCAATTCATCATCCCACTGAGGGTTGCGGTTATTCTTCACGACACGAGTCTTCACTTTCTGTTCCAACAAATAAACTTCAAATCAAGCAAGGCACAGCAACAAAATGTGGAATCAACGATACTCAAGCAGCATCAAGAAATCCAAACTTCTCAAGTTCAAAGCGTGGTGATAACCTTTCAAACAATCAGTCATTAAGATTTAAGAATATGATGATAATTTACATCTAAAAGAAGAGGCATAGAACAGGTCATAGTAGGATTATCAAAACAAGGTATCCGTAATCCACTCCATCCTTCAAAATAGACTAAAAATGCAAGAGCTTTTACATGAAGAATCCAGATCGGCCATGAACTTCCTTTGTACTAAATTAAGAATAGTTCAAATGGCAGTGCAGGGCTCCAAAACGAAGGCTTCCTACTTGCTATTTTGTCAAGCTGCAAAACTGTTGATGCAGATATCTAGGACTTTCTGTTATTTTAATTTTCATTTTATTATTCAGTTTATCTTAATTAATTATTTATTTTGTAATCAATGACTTAGTGGGCAGTTATCAATTGTAGTAATTACGATGAAGTCATTCTCATTGTTCAACACAATTAACTAATATTATGGGCAGTTAACAGCCACATGCGTTTTGCCAAAAGAAACAGCTACACATATCCAGATATCTTTTACACATCAGGCTTCAACTTTGAATTTTCCAAATATATGATGTGCCTTAAATATGACATCAGTTCCAGGAGTGTATACTAAATAGAAGATGATTTAATACAATAACAATCACTAATGAAAATATTTAACTTTATCAGGCAAAGTTACATAAATCTTTTGGGCTTAAAGTGGGAAAAGCTTCCGTTTAATTGTGAGAAATGAAGATTGAAAAGACTGAACTCCCAACTCCTAACTCCTACTTGATTACAGGGCAGGTGAACATCGTATAATCTCAAACGATGAACGCCCAAAAGGGTGTTTTCCACCCCACGAATGCAGTACAGACCAGCATTTATGAAACAGAGAGAACTTACGGAACAAAAACAGAAATTATTAAAATTTAAAAACCTAAACATTTCAAAAGGGAAAGTTGGGAAAACTAGAAAGAGAACGAAACTCTCCAAATTCTCGGAGAAATTGAATATTATTATTGGCCACAACAAGCCATTTCATGAGGAGGCAGCCACAGAGGTAAGATAGATTGATTCAAAACCACGCAAAGAGCAGGAGGGTTCTACTGACCTGGTCGCCCAAGGTGGCAACGACATAAGGATCACTGCTACGAGTATCACGAATCGCGAGAGAAATACCTCTTTTGATACGAAGTTTGAGAAGACCCAGAACGTTATCCATTGCAAAGTGGCTTAGAAATCACAGGAGGAAGAAGGAAGGCGATCGAGAAGGAGAGAAGCAAGAAGACTGATAAAGCAAGGAGTGAGGTCGAGCTGCTTATATGGACAGAGGTGAATTGACCTCGTGAGTCTTTATAATATCTAATTAATACATCATAGTAGCGTTGATTAGTAGCATTAGATGGGTTTAAAGAAGTAAGAATAGAGAGTCCCAGATCCTGAAAATGACATGTCAGGGCAAAAGACACCGTAATGAGATGGGACGGATTATTGGGGCCTGAATGTGAGCCGAAACCATGGACACTGTCCGCCTCACAAAGTTGGGTGGTTCCAAAGCAGAGCATAGAGATTTTTACTATACAAATATTAACTACAAACGTTTTTATGAAAAAATGAATGATGAATAAATTATCATTTACTTGTTTAATTTAACTAGCATAATTTTGTTTACTCTTAAGATTTAAACCTTCAAATTAAAAAACTGTTTTTTTTTTGGTGCGATCCAACTTTCAGAAAATAGATTTGAAGAGACTGTGAAGTTTTGATGTTTAAGTTTAAAAAAAAAACATATTTTTGTTTTAGGTATGGATAGGGAAGAGAATTCACTTATTTTTTATTCAACGCGAGCAATTAAAGGCATTGATCAATGTGAGGACAAGCACAACGTGAAAAACATGGGTGGTTATGGCAGGTTCTGCACATGCTTGAGCGTCCCCACCTGCACAATAATCGCATCCCTGTTCTCCTGCTTTCACACTGTGTGGCTGTCCCGTTTCTCCACGCTTGTTTGCCTTTTAAATATTTGGGGGGAAAAAAAAGTTATCTCCCAAAAATAAAGGGAGGAGGACGGTCACGTAGAGATAATGAGTGTTTGGACCTTCTTAAACAAATGGAGATGAGGGGAAAGAGGTTTGGAGTGGCTCCGCGTGCAACGCGTTGGGGAATAGCAAAGTTGCAAAAAGCAAAAGGGTGTGCAGTAATATACTGTTATCTGCAACGTTCGACAAAAGCTTAACACAGAGTTTGACTTGTTAAAACCTGATGGATTGCACATTTAACAAACGTGTTGATATGAATGGATCAGTTTGTGAACATCACCAAACGGCATGTGGGGGAGTAGCCACAGATCCTAACAGCGAATGGCTTACGAGATCCCATAAAGAAGTTGGGTTGTGTTCAGTTACTGAAGCCGAACTGATGAGGGGATTATGAGCCAGATCATCGGCATAGACAGGTTGGTCATTATGGATATCAGCTAGGGACATGATGCTCCTTGATAGATTACTGGAATGTGGAGATGCACCACACTTGCGGGGAAATTACTGGACGTGCTGACTATCTGGCACAGGAAGACCCCAACATTGAAGCTCCTGACATGGGAAAATATCAGGTTCTAAAGCCGTCTATAAATTGATCTCTCTAATTACACCACAATTTATGTGTTATCCTCATCCATTTCATTCACCAGCGCTCCATCTCTAATTCTCTATTTTGGACGGACTTTGGATTCCCTCCCGCCTCCGCATGCCTTCCGCTGACACAGAAAACGATGGATTCCTCAAGGTGTGGTTCTTGCCTTCCATCGTCCCTATCCGACCCTCATCCAACACCTCCACATTTATTCGTCCTCAACGCAAAAAAAACACATATATCTACACATCTGCATTTCATAAATTTCAATTCACATCATATCATTTTTTTTTTACCACTAATTTTGCGTTTCAGAAATCGACGCTTCAGAGCCTCCTCGAAGATAATCCCGGTTTTATTTTACTTTTTTAATGAAAAATGATCCCAGGTTCTGCCACGCTTCTGGCGTGCGTGGCCTCCCGATAGCCGGAAAGCGGACAGATTTCCATATATGGGCCTGGTTAATATGAAACAGGCCAGAAATATTAGGCCCATTTCGGTTAAAAGCCCAAAGACAGATCCACATAGTCTGTCTAAAATATCAGGCCCAATCTATCAGCTTCGCCATCGGATTCAGTCATCCAGATGAATGTAGACCATGATTTAGGTTTGTGAATTTTAAAATCATGCAGAGTTGCGGCGGATTTTCAATTGAACTGACCCGCAAGTAACATAAAATATTAATATATCATTAATATACCCCAGTCGTCGTTATTTTAGTTGTACAAGTGGGTGACATCATCTTTAATGCAAAATCGAGGCTACTAGGACTTAGTAACAAGATCGCAAGTGATCTCTAGAGGTCTAAATATAAACATGCTTCTTAATTTGACATCCACCACTTGTGATCATCTTTGACTGGGTTAGTTCTTAGTTGTCTAAAATATAAATTAAGAAAATAGCTTTTCATTCTTTTTAAAAACAGATTGAGATAAATTAAAACGCTCGAGCTCCGTAGACCGCCAAAGGCCGAATGAACGAATCCGTCTACTTTTCCAGAATGAATCACGAGACTTTGTTTTCTGTTTGGGACTTCTTGGCTGAGACTGAGAGTATATTAATTTTATTTTTAACATGCACAAATATTTATTGTATTTCAGTATTTATAGACACACAAACAATGATTGAAAATGTGAACATATCTTGTTCTCATTTAATATGTATAAAATGTTATTAAAAAAAGTTATATACAATTAATTGTTTGAAAGACTATAATTATGTTGACTATATATAACTATAATATTCCTCTCTCGTTCTAAATATAAAACTCTTTTTATAATTTAATTTACATTATAAAAGAAATAAGAGTATATTAATTTTATAAACATACATCAATTGTAAATTAAAATTTATTTAAGCTCGTCATGCTGGGCCCGCGCACTATGAAAAAACATATAGTATTTGTTTGATTGATTGATAACCCTGCCATGTTGCGTTGTCGTGCAACTAACAATTTATCATGCTAGCGTTAACAAGTTGGATAACGAAGATGTGAAAAATGAGGGTGGGTGACGGGGTGTATTTAAAACACAACATGTCAGAGAAGAAAAGGAAGGGACTTTTGTTAAGTTCTTGGGCAACTTCATCAACAGCTCACCAGTCAGCAATTTTATAAACTAATTAGTTAAAAATGATTAAACCAAAAAGGAACGTGAAAAACGATGCATTCTTTGGGATGAACAATTTTTTTAAAAAAAACAAAGAAGAAGATATTAAAATGAATTAATGGAGGAAGATGAAACTAGGAAGCCACCATGGGCCAGGTTGGACCAACACAGTAGGAAAAAAGTAGAAATATTGACTAGGAAGGCGCCGTCAGTCATGTTGAGCTCGCCCGGCAATTTCCAGGAGAGCCCACATCGAATGTATAATGGAATATCCTCTTCTGTGTTTCTTTTTGTGGTGAAATACAAAATCCCCGGATTATAAACAATTCACACTGAGCTACAAGATCTCATTTGAGCCACGAATCTCTGACTACTTTCGCTGTGTCGGTATCCAATAATAGCATCGCCACATTAAGTCGTGTGTATATTTGCTGGTGGCCAGTCTAATGACTTCTTACCGGATAATTAATTTATAAATATTAAAAAAAATTAATTAAGTTAATTATTTAAAATAAGTAAATGTCTTTTTAAAAAATATATTTATTAATAAGACTTTTTCTAGTCAAATTATTTTTTAATCGATCTTATTTGGTCCCATCCAGGATGTTCTGGGTTGCGTTTTCAATGCAGACCCGCTTTTGTGCTGACGTGGTAAGGTTGAATGCCGGATGAAACAATATTGGCGAGATTCCACTCTCTTATGGATTTCTTTATTTCTTTTCCCCTTGTTGTTTTTTTTTTTTTTTGGTATACCCTTGTTGTTATTGTTATTGTGGTTGGCAGCTGGGCTCTCTTCCGTTTTTTTTTTTGGCCAGGAGCAGCCTCTTTTTCTGGATTTCTACTATTTTGACTGTTCTGTTGTTGAAGTTTTCGGCTGTAAAAATTGACCTTCACTTGTGAATGTGACGCCTACCTGTGAGACAGACTCCCCCAGCCCCCGAAAAACAAAAGAAAAAAAGCAAAAATAACAAAAAAATTTTGGAAATTTACAAATACTAAATAAGAAATATCAACAAATTTTTTTTGTTATTTGTAAATTCAGTGTTGTCAACACCAAATAAAATGTTATAATCAAATTTAATTTGAAATTTAGTAATTTTTAACTTTTTTCCTGTTATTCTCTTAAGATAAAAAGAAACCAAAAGGAAATCGTTAGAGATTAACTCCTGTTGCTTTCGTAATTTTAACATTTTAAACAGAACATCCATCCAAAACATGTGACTGCGTTTTTTTGGGGCCGAAAATTTGTGACCGCTTATAGTTTATACGGGATATATCTAGGACGCGGACCTGAAACTTTCTCCAATGTCTTTTCTGTGTATTTTATTCTTTCATGAACCATGGCCCTGTTTGTTTAGTTTAACCGACTTTTTTTAAACAGAAATAAAATCATTGGTTGCCTGGCTGGGCTAATTATATTCCTTAAGTACCTAACTCGCAAACTCGTTCATCATTTGCTCATTAAGCTTTCTTGTTTCTGGAGGAGTTAAAATCATTTTGAGATAAGTATAGTCATATGGGAATTTCAGTACTAAAGAAACGGTCGGAAGACTGCTGAGTTGGATTATCCACATGGTGATGGCCATTGTGATGCTCATTCCCAGTGCAAACCTGTGCCATCTTGACCGTGGGATAAGGTTGAAGGTTGAAAATGAAACAGTAATTGGGAGACTCCCCACTCTTTGAGGATTTCTACCTGACACTCCCGTGTTAAAACGTAAATTGCCCTCTTTTGGATGAAAAAAAAGATCAGGATATAATATTTTACGCAACCAAGGAGACCGCTATCACGTTAAAAATTAACAGGCCAGCAGAGTTTATTTATTTTACTGATAAGATATTGACTCGTAACTTATAAGATTATGAATTTACGCAAATGAAGTCATAGTATGAAGCAGAATAAAAAAAAGAAGAAAATGTGAAGATCAGACGCACAGGGTACGTAGGGGGTGATGAGAATGAGATGGGTACGCAAAGTTGCGGGCGCGGGGCGTAAAGGGAGGAATGTGATTCCGAGCGCAAGTTGGGAGGACGCTGCCTCTCAGGAGATTGCTTGATGCTGACGAGGAGTCTGACCAATTTGGGACCCCTGCTTTATTTATTTATTTTCCCCCTTGTTTATATTTTTTCTGTAGCAGAGCATCGTTCGTCCAGTAGAATTTCAGATTGATTTTGATTGGACCCAAATCTACAACTGCATGATTCGTCTTCATGGATGACTGATATGAGATCACAGGCATTCCTGCTCTAACATGGCGTATGATTCCAACCGGCCACAGCATCTTATTATAAGCCCCTCTCTTCGAAACTCGATGCTCTCCCAGGCTGACTGTGTTCCTGTGTGGGCAGCACGCAGCAACCCTATCCTCTTCAACAAGTAAGATAGCGACACCACATGTGAAGCCCCCTGTACGTCCATTATTCCCTGCATTTCATGGCCTCCTCCGTGCCTCCTCCGTCCACGCTGCTCTGCCCTGCCCAGCATCCATATTTAAGATTCCATGTTCAAATACAAATTCAAATTGAAAATATTCTAGAAAATATGATTACTATAAACATCACAACGATTACTATTAGGCAAATTCTTAACTCAAATTTTTTATATTCATTGTATCAAGTTTCTTAATTATATATATAAACAAGTGTTATTGTTTTTCCCATATGAGTCTTTTAATTAGATGATAATATTTTAAAAATAAGACACGTGATCATGTGTTATTGAAGAGCTAACATAATGAATATAAGAAATTCAATGTAAGTATAATATTTATTATTATTATTATTATTATTATTATTATTATTAAATTACACAAATTCTGTTCTTAGATTTTAAAAATTTCAAAGCCGCCTTTCAAATTAAACAGAATTTTAATAGAAAGATTATTTTGTGATTTTAATTAAGGAATGTAATAACCAAAATAACAAGCTTGAATGCCAAAAAAAAATGCATGCTGTTTATTTATTATTAAGACTTTTTTCGTGATTATATTTTTGTGGGATCTTGTAGTGATTTTCTTTTCCAATGTCTTCAATAATAATTTTTCAAAAATATGACGTTCAATTGAAGGCGGATATTTTCTTCTTTCAGTTGCTACCACATTAGACCTCTCAGAGAGCTTAAAGAATGAGCTACTACTCCTCCGGTCCTTATTATAAGACCCCATTTGACTTTTTATTTGGTCCTAATTATAAGACCCAATCCATTTTGTCTCTTATATTTATGCATTTTTTTCCAAGACAATCCTTCTAATAATGATAGTTTTAGCCAATATACTTAATTAGCAAGGATATTTTAGGAATGACAACACTTATTTATTATAAATAACCAACTTAACTTACTTCCTTAATCTCCTCAAATAAGTCAATTGGGTCTTATAATTAGGACCGGAGGAGTATTATTTATCATTGACCATCAACAAGTAAGAGGCTCCTTATGAATTTTATTTTTTATGACTGATTAGTGTTTGTTATTTAACTTTTTTTAAAGTACCCAAATCAATCATAGGTTTTTTTTTCCTTTAAAAAAACTGTGTCATAGGTTTTCCTCGCCACGCAAAATAATTTTTATACATACTGTCCCAAGAATCAAACCTAAAACATTATATTTAAAATATCTAAGTTCTTTCTACTTTGATCAACTCTTGTTTTTTTTTAAAGATTATAAACATTTCACACTGAGCTACAGGTGTAGAAGACGTTCGATTTCATTTGGGCCACGGATCTCTGACTACTTTCTCTGTGCCAGTATCCAATAATGGCATCGCCACATTAAGCCATTTATATTTGCTGTTGGCCAGTCTAATGTTATCGGCTCGTCCCGCTGGATAATTAATTTACCAATATTAAAAAATTAATTTAATTATTCATAATAAATGAATATTTTTATTAATAACGTATATCGATAGATTTTAGACTTTTTCTAGTTAAATTATATTTTAATCGATCTTATTTGGTCCCACTCAGGATGTTCTGGGATGCGTTTTAATGCAGACCGGTTTTTGTGCGGACGGGGTAAGGTTGAAGGCCGGATGAAACTATTGGTGAGATTCCACTCTCTTCGGGATTTCCGCCGCCTCTCTTCCCTTTTTTTTTCCTCTTTGCCATCGAGCAGCCTCTTTTTCTGGATTTCGACTATTTTGACTGTTCTGTTGTTGAAGTTTTCGGCTGTAAAAATTGACCTTCAATTATGAATGTGACGCCCGCCAGTGAGATAGGACCCCCCCGGGGGAAAACAACAAAAATTTTGGAAATTTATAAATGCTAAATAAGAAATCAACAAATTTTTTTATCATTTACAAATTCAGTATTGTTTACACCAAATAAAATATGACTCTTTTAATTTTAAATACAAGACATATTTTATCATATAAGTTACACTATAGAGTAAGTCTTATATTTAAAACCAAAATAGTATTATCAAACTTGAGTTGAAATTTAGTAATTTTTAACTTTCTTGTTATATTATTCTCTTGAGATAAAAAAGAAACAAAAAGGAAATCGTTAGAGACTTACTCCTGTTGCTTTCGTAATTTCAACATTTTAAACAGGACATCCATCCAAAACGTGTGACTGTTTTTTTTTTTTGCTGCCGAAAATCCGTGACTGCTTATACGGGATATATGTAGGGCGCAGACCTGAAACTTTCTCAAATGTCTTTTCTATTTATTTTATTCTTTCATGAATCATGACACTGGTGTAAACTCCTGTTCGGTTGCCTGGCTGGGCTAATTATATTTTTTGAGTACCTAACTGGAAAACTCGTTCATAATTTGCTTATTAAGCTTTCTTATTTCCGGAGGTCTTGTTAAAATCATTTTGAGATAAGTGAAGTCATATAGGAATTTTAGTACTCCTTCAGTTTTAAATATAAAACCCATATATACACTATAAAATAAATATTATATTTAGAACCAGAGAAGTATTAAAGAAACGGTCTAAAGACCGCTGAATTGGAATATCCACATGGTGATGCGCATTGCGATGTTCATTCTCAGTGCAAACGTGTGCTGTCTTGACCGTAAGATAAGGTTGAAAGCTGAAAACGAAACAGTAACTGGGAGACTACCCACTCTTTCAGGATTTCCACCTGACATTCCCGTGTTAAACCGTAAATTGCCCTCTTTTGGGTGAAAAGAAGATCAAGATATACTATTCTACGCGACCAATGAGACCGCTATCGCGTTAAAAATTAAGAGGCCAACATAAATTAATTTTAATTGGCAAGGAGTTGATTTACATTGTTGGCAAGATGTTAACTCATTTACGCAAATGAAGTCATAGTGCGAAGCAGAATAAAAAAAGAAAGAAAATGTGAAAATCAGACGCCGAGGGTACGTAGGCGCTGATGAGAATGAGATGGGTACGCCAAGTTGTGGGGGCGGGGCGTAACGGGGGGAATGTGATTCTGAGCGCAAGTTGGGAGGACGCTACGTCTCAGTAGATTACTTGATGCTGACGAGGAGCGTGACCAATTGGAGACCCCTGCTTTATTTTATTTTTTTTCCCCGTTGTTTATATTTTTCTGAAGCAGAGCACCGTTCATCCAGTAGAATTTCAGACTGATTTTGATTGGACGCAAATCTACAACTGCATGATTCGCCCTCATGGATGGTTGATTTGAGATCACGGGCGTCCCTGCCCTAACATGGTATATGATTCCAACCGGCCACAGCATCTCATTATAAACCCCTCTTTTCGAAACTCGATGCTCTCCCAGGCTGACTGTGGTCCTGTGTGGCAGCACGCAAGCAACCCCTATACTCCTCAACAAGTAAGATAGCGACACCACATGTGAAGCCCCCTGTACGTCCATTATTCCTCGCATTTCATGGCCTCCTCCACGCCTCTTGCTCCTCCGTCCGCACCGCCCTGCCCTTACTACCATACATATTTAAGATTCTATGTTCAAATACAAATTTAAATTGAAAATATTCTAGAAAATATGATTACCACAAACATCACAACAATTACTATTAGGCAAATTCTCAACTCAAATTTTTATATCTATTATAATAAGTTTCTCAATTATATATATATATATGAACAAGTGTTATTTTTCCCCCATATGAGTCGTTAATTAGATGATAATATTTTAAAAATAGGATAAGTGATCGTGTGTTATTGGAGAGCTAACCTGATGAATATAAGAAATTTAATGCAAGTATGGTACTTATTATTATTTTTTGAGCAAATATTATTATTATTATTAAATTACACTAATTCCATTCTTAGATTTTAAAAATTTCAAAGCCCGGCTTTTCAAATTAAATAGAATTTTAATAGAAATATTATTCTGTGATTTTAATTAAGGAATGTAATAACCAAAATAACAAGTTTGAATTCAAAAAAAAATAATAATAAAGTGCATGCTGTTTACTTATTATTAAGACTTTTTTGTGATTATATTTTTGTGGGATCTTGTAGTGATTTTCCTTTCCAAGTTTTTTAATAATAATTTTTCAGAAATATTACTCTCAATCGAAGGCGGATATTTTCTTCTTTCAATTGCTACCACATTAGATTTTTTTGAGTGCTTCAAGAATGAGTTAGTGCTCATCCGGTTCTTAATATAAGACTCAATTTTTTGAGTTGGTTTTGATCTTAAATATAAGACCCATTTATCATATTTATCAATTTTCTCTAAATTGTCCCTATGGATACTCTATTAACCACAATCAAGTATAAGAGGGAGAATGTGTATTAAGAAATATGATTATGATGTTTTAGGAAAAATGTATCACTTTTTTTATAATTAACTAACTTACCTAACTTCCTTAATCTAATCGAATTAGTTAAATGAGTCTTATATTAAAGACCAGAAGAGTATTATTTATTATTCACCGTTAACAAGTAAGAGGCTCCTTATGAATTTAATTTTTTATGACTGATTCGTGTTTGGTATTTAACTTTTTTTTTTTCAGTACCTAAATCAATCATAGGGTTTTTTTTCCTTTAGAAAATTGTGTCATAGGTTTTCCTCGCCACACAAAATAATTTTTATAATCATCAAATCAACATCTGGTTGCATATAAATAAATAAAATGCACGAATTAAACATATTTCAAGAGACGAGACGAAAAAGTTTCATTGCTCTGAACAACGGCGGAGAAAAGTGTCGACAGATTATCTGCAGCTGGATCTCATCCTTTGATCGAATCCAAGAGAATCATGCCGAGACAATAATTTACTATTTAAGTTGTTGTTATATATCCCTACTCTTTATTTTTTTTAAAAATATAACATTCACAACATATTGTTAGGAGGTAAATTACCTCCTGATCAAATTAATTAAATAAATTTTATATTAAACTATATATTTATTTAGTTCTGATCTTAGCGTCACAATAAACCTTTTCTACCCCATGACAACTTAATTGATCCCTAATTGACATTTTAATTAAATATGTGTGATCAACTAGCCTACAGGTGTGTTTGGGTGACACCCCAAACCATGATTTGGGGACCCAAACCATGGTTTGGGGTGTCAATCACCCAAACACCCCCTCTAAAAACCAAAACCATGGTTTTGGGTCAAAACCATGGTTTTGGAAAAAGCAAAATTTTTTTGCTTTTGGAGAAAAAAGGGAGAGTGTGAGAGCCTATATGATATGTATCTTGTTATTTTTTTATAAACATATTTTTTGATAAACATATTTAATCTTATATTTTATAAATATATACACATTAATTATTTATTAGTTATATTATCTTATATATTATTAATTATGTTGGTAAAAAATATATTATTAACAATTTTATTCCTTCAAATTAAAATATATCATAAAATCTATTTTTTCTGTAATTATCATATTAACTTATGCCTTTTTTTTTTAGTAATTTGTATATATAAAAAGTACTTCTGATAACAACTATCTAAACACTCTCACTTCTCAGAATCATTTTTTTACAAAATCTATTCTTCACAGAATCTATTCTCTTCAGAATCTATTCTCCAGAATCACTTTTCCAAACCACGGTTTGGTTTCATCCAAACACACCCTACGAAACATTAAACAATAAAGAAAAGCTTGCAATGAATACCACTTACTAAATTATGAGTTACAAATAATTAAAACATAAATTACAAGTTAAAGAGAAGTTAAGTAAGGGAAAAAGTGAAAAAACGGTTATAATGCAAAAACATATCATTAATTCAAAATAAAAAAATATATTAAAATTCCAAAAATTTCTATAACTTAAAGAAAAATTAGAGTCGTTTAAAAAATTATAACTGATAAAAAGCACATGAGGGAGTAATTACTACGGTTGTTTATTAAGTTTGCTAAAAGGGGAAAGTATTCCACAGTGCACGGTTACTTACTTTCGATGCAAAAAAAAAAAAAAAGGGCCGAGCGACGGGCGACTGAGGCGCGCAGATGAAGGGAGAATATATGTGAGGTGGGTAAAATTAGCGGAAGCGGTTACCTCGCCACGCTTCAACTCAAAAGCAATTCCGCAACTTCAGATACTTCCAAACCATGAAACCAACCGATATCCATTGGTCAACCAACCAGGGGAAAGAAAAAAAAGAAAAAAGATTGATTTCCGAATCCCACCTCCGCCAGCGCCAGCCTTAGCCCTAACCCTAATCCCTTCCCTCAAGCTTTCCCTCCCGTTTAAATATCCCCCACCTTCTCTGTCTCCCTCACCCAAATCCGCCTTCTTCTCTTTTCCCCATCTCCATTAACCCCCCACCTTTCTCCAATTGATTTCTGGATTGGTCTGGTTCCTGTTCTTCCACTGGGTTCTTGTCCCTTCAATCCCAATTTCCCACCCACGTTCCCGAGTCTCATAGTTCGTTGTGAATGGTAGAAACCCTGAGTACCTCCGATTTCATGCTCTCCTTCTCCCCGTCGAGGGCGAGCGCTCTTCTCCCTGCTTCTGCTTTCGCTTTCGGCTCCTGCAAGGAAGGCTGGTACTACCGCTGCCTCGGCGTTGACCCCTGAACTCGCCGTGCGGACCCAACCCCCTTCGTTTTGCTTTTTTAATCAATCCTGCGCCTGATTCGTCATCTCTCGCATCCTCTTCTGATCTCCGTTCGGTTCAATTCTTAGATCCTTTCTTTCTTTGGGATTTTGGGTCCCGGGTTTTCGATCGCTGATTCGTGATTTGAGATTTTGATTCGTGACTGTGACACAATGTTGCTTTCCAAGCCCAAGAAGAGCCAGAACGCTAATGGCAAGAGGCTCTTGATCAGCATCAATGTGCTCGGTAGCGCCGGCCCGATCCGCTTCGTCGTTTATGAGGAGGAGCTTGTCGCTGCGGTCATCGACAACGTCCTGAAATTGTATGCGCGTGAGGGTCGGCTTCCCGTTCTGGGGTCTGATATCAGCGGCTTCTTGCTTTATTCCCCTCAGGTTGGATCAGATGGTAGGTTCCATTCTATGTGAACTTGTTTTAAAATATAATCTGGGAATTTCAGCTTCATTATGTATTCATTTGTACTTCAGATAATTCATGCTTCTTCTTTGTCCTGAATTTGGATGTTATTTCAGCTCTTAGTCCATGGGATACAATTGGATCATTTGGAGCTCGGAACTTCATGCTCTGCAAGAAGCCACAGCCTGCGAAGGAGGCAGAGCAAGCAAGTGTGGCTGCAGCACTTGTGCGCAAGGGGGGCAGTGGCAGCTGGAAGAATTGGTTCAACAAGTCCCTCAGCCTGAAAGTTTCTTCCCATTGATCGTGGTTTTGAGCTTTCCCCTGATTCCACCTTGTGTTCTTTATTGGGTCAGTTATCTTGTGTTGCTGTTCACTACTGTTCTTATTAGCCAAAGGCTTGTGTGAACTCTGAACTCTAAATAACTCTGGCTTAGAGATTCATTGTGTCCTCGACCTTTGATATAATAAAGTTGTGAATTAGCTATTGGTGTCTGTTCGCCTTAGCTAAGATTTTTTTTTTTTGGAGTCCTTGACATTGAGTTATGTCGGAAATTATGACCAATTACGGCTTGCTCTGGGCAGCGAACTCTTGCCGGATTCATGTTGTTCTCGTATCAGAGATTCATTTTTATTTATGAATAAAGCTGGAATATTGGTTGACGTTTATTGTTCACCATGCTACTTTAGCTTGGCACATTCTCCAAGTTTTTGTAGTTCTCATTTTCATTAAGGCAATGAATGGGGCAAATATTCTTGGGTATATTCTTGTAGTTGCATTGAACGGAGAATTTGGATGCCCCTGGCATCAAATATGTTATGTTTGTTGACTTTGTGGATGAGAAAGGAATTAACATCTAAACAAATCCAACTATTGTAATATCTTTTATTTGGATCCTACTTCTGAGGCACGTTGCAACTTGCACGGTAGGTATGTACAATCTTGTGCAAATTAGTTGATGGTACAATATTGAATTGACACAAAGCACACTAGATTCAGTGATTGGCGAACCGAGTATTACCTAGCCAGAAAATCATCCCCAAGTAATAGAAATGTGGATTGATTTTGTGTTCCTTTCTAGTTTGGAAAGGACTAAAACCATAATCTTGGTGGAAACAAGTTGCCATATGCCTCTTTATCTTGTGTTATTTAAACTGAGTTCATGTTTCTATCAAAACTGTTATTTAGTAGTTTTTAACGTGAAATAGAGGGGGTCTATTAATTGTACCGTGACCTAACCAGTGTATTGGGTCTGCAAATAAAACGAAGCCATGAGTAGATATTACGGGATCGCGTGAAGCACGGAATTGGGGACGTCATGGACGGTTGTATATTGGTTCCATGGGATCGGGACGTTTTTGCGCAACGTCATCTTGAAGGGTTGGCAACCAGTAAGCACTCTGGTTGGCAATGGCCGTAAAAAATCGTATGGTAACTGCCCTCCCGCGTCGTGCATGATTCAGATAGTTGTACTAAAGTAATGTCTCAATCAATGGATGATTATTTTATTCGCCCGAGCTTTTGATGTGCCATGTATAAATTATTGTTTTGGTTCAATTGGATATTCTAATCACAAAAGCATGTCGATTTTTGTTATACAATGAAGTAGTAGTGATTTAGGAGGGGGTTTTTTCTAGGCAATGAAATGGTATGATCGGTAGTGATTTAATAAAACAAGCGTACACTAGGATGGTGTCTAGTGTCTAAGTTGAAGATATAAACCTCATGTAATCATAGATTGTGTGTTAGGGTGTGTTTGGTATGAGGGATTTGGGAGAGGGGGGGAGGGGATGGGAGGAGAAGGATTTTAATTTTCCTCTTGTTTGGCAACACACAAATTTTAGGAGGGGAAGGAAAAATTTTTAAAATTTTCCCCTCTCCTCCAAAATTGGGAGGATTTAGAGGGAAAGGGTAATATTTTGTCATATTATGACCATTATGCCCATATTTATCATGTTTGTAACTATTATGTCTATATTTTGTCATGTTGTGACTATTATGCCCACGCCTTAAAAAAAATAAGAGCAAAATTGTCCATATTAAAATATTTTTCCCTCCCTTCCCCTCTTTTTTTTATAAATCCAAACAAGATAATATTAAAATCCTTCCACTACCCTCTCCTCCTCTTCCCTCCATTAAAATCCCTTCCCTCCCCTTGTCTCATTGAGCCAAACATACCCTTACACTGTGTTTGGCTCGATAGAGGGAAGGGGAGGGGAGGAAAGGGGAGGGTAGCTACAAGGGAGGAGGAGGGAGGGGAGGGATTGAGGGATTTTAATGATCTCCTGTTTGGATTGATTGGAGGGGAGGGGAGGGAGCAATTTTAATAATACTTTATTTTATTCTAATAAAAAATTGACTATTTTAACCTCATAAAATTTAAATGAATTTTCTCACTTTTTATTTTGTTAAGATATAACTATATATATATAATACAATTCACCAATTTGATTTACAAGACATAGTCACGTACTTATAAAATATCAAGATAAAAAGTCACGAGTGATAGATTTCAATCAGAGAAAAGACCTTGAAGGTGAAAGAAAATACCAACAATCTCTTGGAATTAGAAGAAGAGAAAAAAAAAGTTTACAAATGCTCACTAATTTTGGAAACAATTATCTTAATAACCTCTTGTTAGATACTCAAAAAAACTCTTTTATGTAGAAATATTTACGACTGATTAGAGGTTAACAAATCAAAAGGGTATATAAGGAATTAAAATATTATCTCTCATCTCCCCTCTAAAAAACCCCACTTTTGGAGGGGAGGCTAGAAGGAAAAGGAGGGGAGAAGAATCCCTCCCATCTTTAAAAAACATCTTAACCAAACGAGGGAAGGGGAGGGGCTTCCCTCCCCTCCTAAAAATTTACACCAGCCAAACAAGGAGAGAAGGGAGCAACTCCCCTCCCCTCCCTTCCAAAAATCCCGTACCAAACATAGCGTTAGCGTCGGAGGGAGAAATGGGGATTGAGCGGGGAGGGATGTTTATGGGGCAAACAGGGGGGAGTGGGGAGATGGAGAGGATGAAACGGGAAGCGGGCAATACAGTGGCTGTGTTTTGATTGTATTAGGAGGAGAGTGTGGAGTGAGGCTCACGTGTGCCCTTGCGCCGCGGCATATGATACGGTAATGGGAATGGGGGCGTTTGCTTCTTGTACTGTAATTGGAGTCAAATAATAATGGATAAAAAAGCACGTGTTTCGTTTCTTATTCCGCCCTTCCTCTTCCCCATGAGCCATTTCACGCACGCCTCTCCTTGCATCAACTTGTCTTCATTTCTTCTCCACCTTTCGCTCTCAAACTCCCACCACTTGAAACCTCCCGTAAATCAGCAGATTTGCAGTTCAACTCATCCTCCTCTTACGCACTTTTAACTTCCTAACCTAAAACAAACAAAACAAAAAAAGCGCTACTCGCCCAGTCCTAAATATAATACTCTCTCTTTCTTTATTATAAGAGACATTATACTCTCTCTGTTTTTTATTATGAGAGACATTTGATGCTTATGGCATGTTCCTATATATAAGAGACACTTTAAAAGTTGTCTTTACTTTTTTTGTTGATTTTCTATATTTATCCATATTTATTATCTCCAACTAAACACTCTCTCTCCCTCTCACTTCTCTTTCTTTTAATAATTTAATTTTTTTCTCATGCTCTCTCTCCTTATTAATGAGGGTATCTTTAGAGAAAAAAATTATACTTTTTACACATTAATGTTCTTGACTAATTTTAATTGTTTTTTTATCAACATAGTTCGGTTACTGTCTCTTATAATAAGAAACGGATGGAGTACCATTTAATAGTATAAATTACACTAAAAAAGTATTATATTTAGGACCGAGAAGAAATATTTTAGAATTAATATGTGTTGTTGGCATGACTGGAAAATGGATCGTCTTCCAAACTTTTTGAGTCATGAAATAATTGAACAGGCAAAAGATCTGCCAAAAAATCAAGCAAAGATCTCGTATCGTTGTGTTTGTCATGATGTAAAAAGTGAGGCTAAGGTTGCCCCAGTAATATGTTTTGGAATCTCTGTATCAGCATGAAGGGCGGGTACGGTAGGCAAATCCTTTTTGTACCCGATCAACAGCAAGTGATCCCTACTTATCTTTATGCCTTTCTCTGTTGGCCCTTCTTTCCCGCTCTCACTCTCTCCACTCTTCTCCTCCGTCCTTTTCGCTATCATTTTCCAGCTCTTGCCCGGAATCTTCTCACCCTTCTCGTCAATTCCAATTCAATGACCCTCTCCTCACCTGTCATTTTCAACACCCCATAAACGCCATGTGCACCATAATTATCAATAACAAAATATCACCAACAAATTAGCAAATTAGCCTTCGATTAGTCTATTCAAAACTTCATTCGTTTCCAAACCGGGTCTTAGATCACCGACTCCGTGCACTCTGCAGCAGACTGAACTCCAACAAATGTAACATACTTACCAGCATAAATAGTAGTATCAAGTATTTTTCTAATAGGACTAAATTATCCTAAATCGATTTTTAATTTTTTATTACAGCCACATCATTTTTCAATGATTCTAAAGTAGTTTTTTTTTTGTCATGCACTTCAAAGTATTGTTTTCAATTGTACTCGGTATTTTAAGTTCCAGAACTTATTGTTACAGAAAAAAAAATTTAACTTGGACGAAAAGTTTATTTTAGGATATTAACGTGGTAATTGGATGAAATAAGAAATCAGTTTAAAATAATACGTGCTTCTGAAAAAAAAAAGAAGCTAAATGCAATTTAACCCTATAAAACTATAATTTAGGAAAAATGGCAAAAAAAAAGGCCATCGAAATAGAAAAATTGTAAATAAAGACACATAACAACATTGGTATGGGTTTTGATAAACAGATAGGATGGGTTTTAACAATAATTTTAAAAACGGTTCTTGTGTGTATTTTTCTATTTCGGTGGTTTTTTTTTGTCATTTTCCTATAAGTTATTGCACATTTTTTGTAATCGGTTTTGTGATCTGTACATTGCGCTGCTTTTTTTTTTTGACCAGTACATTGCGCTGCCTACATTCAATAACGAGTTGAGATTGTAATTTATACAAAAATTTATTATGTTAAAAATAGATAGATCCAGGGGTAGGTGTGCAAGAGACAGTTTAGTTAGAGTATAGCGTCCGCGTTACAAACAAATGAAGACTGACCTGACCTCTCCCTTTAAATAACTTGCACATGGCATGGACTGACACTGGGCTCCAAATATGCCATGCTCAATGCTGCTGGTTGCGGGAATTGTGTCTGCTAATAAGAAAAAATTAAACAATAGGAACTCAAGATTATTTATACAAAACCTTGAACTAAATATTTATAAATTAAAAATTGTAGATTTATCCGTTTTTAGTTTAGAATAGTTTATAAACACTAGATATTAGATGATTTGATTAAAAGAAAATCTAACTCACAGTCTAAATCAACAGAACATTCACGAGTTTGAATCGTCAGTGTGTGCCTGTGCCAATCGTCACCAATGGATTGGGGTCCGCACAGCCCACCCCAGCCTGAATGGGACAGTAAACGATGAGGGGCAATATGGACCGGCCTGGCCCATTCGGTTGGCCCAACATACAGTGGACATTTAGTGGGCTCCCCTATCTATTTTCACGGCCCAGCCCATCAGCCCACTTGCTCTTGTTGTGTCGCATTACCTGTCGTGTTTATAACTTTAATTTTTTGCCAGCAATACGTTATATTCCAACTTCATGATGCGATAATCTACGTAATTTCTCCTTTATTTAATAGTTATTGTGGGTTTTATCTGCGTTTTTCAAATTTTAGGATTTTTTTAAAAAAAAATGACAGCAAAATACTATGTGAATTTTTAAAAAGACAAATAAGGCAGATGAATAAGCAAAATGAATATAGGGCATTGGTACCAATTTGGAATTTTATTTTTGGCCTAATGACCGAATTGCCCCGATAAGTGAGGTAAAAAGGAGCTGAAAGTGAGAAGAAAAGCAACAGAAGAAGACGTTGATGAAACAGGAAGAAGGAAAGAAGAATGCTGGAAGTGCTATTATCTTATTCCTCTGCAATCGCTATTCTGTAGACAATTGTTGATTTGGTCGGGTTTTGTTGTGGGAAAAGGATTTTTAGTAAGAGAGGGAG